>NW_023459124.1:26008-54151 GCF_013731165.1 Rhagoletis pomonella | reverse complement strand
TTATTTGACAATTTGTTTGAATGTATTGGTTGATATTTTTCACAGTTGTCGTTTTCGTTAACCCAAATTAAATCAAATTTCAGTATTTTCTTATAGTGAAAAATATTTTTAAGTCACATAAAATAAAATAAAGAGAAAAACGAACTTCCAAGCAAATCAGGCGTGAAGCGTAAGCAATTATGACCGGATGCAGTTCCTATATAAGTCATACGGTGTTGCGATCATCGCTTTGAGTAAATAATTTTGGGCTGACTTTGGAAAATGGTCCCATCGATTAGGGGGTGAAACAAGTATTACTTAGCTTAAAGGTAGAACTTTCCAAATTTCAAACATACCACTCTTATAGTGGAGACCTCCATAGCTTTTATGAAATAAATGCATATGTATACAAAATTATATCTCGATGCCCGAACTAATGCTCGAAATTTTTATGCATTGTTCATCTGTTTATTCACATTTGAAAGACGATAAGCGAGCCCGTTTATCAACCTAATAAAATGTATGCATACATACATACATATATATTCAAATATTCAGAATGACGAGATGTCTGTTTGTAAACACGCCAACTCGAGCACAATTTAGATATTTTTTAACGAAAGTCGGTATCGAAGTTACCTTTGGTATAATTTAGTTTATACCAATCCCTATATCCCTTGTAGTAATTAACAATATTTTTCTTTTTTGCTGTTTAAATTTACATTTCAAATATATCAACAAACATTTGTGGGCACTTTTGCACCAGTCGCTGCCTATGGGTTAATGACAAAAAATCCTATACATGCACAATACTTCATGTATTAAGTTTCAAATGAGCATATTGTCAATGGTTGGTTTACTGTATACTGTGGTTTTAGCGATGTTTTGTCAGACGAACTAGAACAAGTTTGTTTTTATTGAATGCATGTATGTACGCCTAAACGTATGTATTTGTCATTGGATTAATAAAATGAGTATATATTTGACACTATCTTTTTACTGAAATTGCTCATTTTGGACTAAATAAACCACGTTTAATATTTTGAGGTTATGCTACGATTAGCGTTGAATTTGACCGATTGGTCTCAAATTTATTTTAGTAGTAGGTATCCACTATTTGCAGAATTTATTAATGTTTCCATAAGTATTCTTCTTCTTCTTATTTGGCGCTGTAACCGCCTAAGCGATTTTGGCCGAGATCAGCAAAGCACGCCAGTCGTTTCTCTTCTGTGCCAACTGACGCCAATTGGAAACGCCAAATCCTTCTCCACCTGATCTTTCCATCGCAGTGGGGGCCTCCCTCTTCCTCTGCTACCACCAGCGGGTTCCGAGTTGAATACTTTCAGAGCTGGAGCGTCGGTACCCATTCGAACGACATGGCCAAGCCAGCGGAGCCGCTTTTTTTTAATTCGCTGCATTATGTCCATGTCGTTGGAAAGCTCATACAGCTCATCGTTCCATCGTCTGCGGTACTCGCCGTCGCCAATGCGAAAAGGCCCGTAAATCTTCCGCAACATCTTTCTCTCGAATACTCCAAGAGCCGCCTCATCGGATGTTGTCATTGTCCATGCTTCTGCGCCATATACCAGCACGGACATGATGAGTGACTTATAGAGCGTGGTTGTCGTACGTCGGGAGAGGACTTTACTCCTGAATTGCCTACTCAGTCCAAAGTAGCACTTGTAGGCAAGAATGCTTTTGCGTTGGATTTGCATGCTGACATTATTATCGGTGTTAATGCTGGCTCCCAAGTAAACGAAACTCCCTACTTTCTCGAAATTGTAACTGTCAACAGTGACGTGGGTGCCAAGGCGCGAATGTGCTGACAGTTTGTTTGATGACAGGAGATACTTCGTCTTGTCCTCGTTTACCACCAGACCCATTCGCTTTGCTTCCTTATCCAACTAGGAAAAGGCAGAACAGACTTCGCGGTTTTTGATACCGATGATATCGATGTCATCGGCATAAGCCAGCAATTGCACGCTCTTGTAGTAAATTGTTCCTCAGCGCGTCAGTTCTGCAGCTCTTATTATCTTCTCCAACATCAGATTAAGGAAGTCACATGAAAGGTAGTCGCCCTGTCTGAAACACCGTTTAGTGGTGAACGGCTCGGACAGATCTTTTCCAATTCTGACGGAGCTGGTGGTATTGCTCAACGTCATTTTACACAGCCGTATGAGTTTTGTCATGACCTATGGATTTGCATGCTGACATTATTATCGGTGTTAATGCTGGCTCCCAAGTAAAAGAAACTCTCTACTTTCTCGAAATTGTAACTGTCAACAGTGACGTGGGTGACAAGGCGCGAATGTGCTGACTGTTTCTTTGATGACAGGAGATACTTCGTCTTGTCCTCGTTTACCACCAGACCCATTCGCTTTGCTTCCTTATCCAACTAGGAAAAGGCAGAACAGACTTCGCGGTTCTTGATACCAATGATATCGATGTCATCGGCATAAACCAGCAATTGCACGCTCTTGTAGTAAATTCTTCCTGATACCAATGATATCGATATCATCGGCATAAACCAGCAATTGCACGCTCTTGTAGTAAATTGTTCCTGAGCGGTTCAGTTCTGCAGCTCTTATTATCTTCTCCAACATCAGATTAAAGAAGTCACATGAAAGGGAGTCGCCCTGTCTGAAACCCCGTTTAGTGGCGAATGGCTCGGACAGGTCTTTTCCAATTCTGACGGTGCTGGTGGTATTGCTCAACGTCATTTTACACTGCCGTATGAGTTTTGACGGGATGCCAAATTCAGACATAGCGGCGTATAGGCAACTACTTTTTCTGCTGTCAAAAGCGGCTTTAAAGCAGGGATGATAAATGAGTTTTTTAATTTTGTACCAAATGGCCAAAAAAGTGTACTAAATAAGCCGAGAAAGTACCAACATTTAAAAGACCATACATACATAGTTATGTACATATACATATGTTTTTAGATTTTCTGTATAAAAATCATGATATAAAACATGGCGTGTTGAAGGTGGAAAACATAAGTGCAAATCAATTGTTTGAAAAGACCACCAAAACGCCAAGGTAATCAACAAAAGCATACAAATTATACTTATTATCTAAGTGCTAGTAGTATAAAAAATTTTCAAAAAAATTCGTTGAATTTAACGGAATGGAAGTTTCACAAAAATATTTCCTTTTATAGAAATAAACAAGTTAATAGCAGTGCTCTCGTACCTAAAATCTTGCAAAGTGGGGGAAATCGAGAGCGCAAAATGACACTTTAATCTGCCACTTTCTGCTGTAAAAAATTTCACCTGCGAAAACTTACAAGTAAAAAAGTCTGCTGACCACACACTTGTGTTCGTGAATAAACAAAAGAAAGAAAGAAAAGTTTAGTTTAATTAATTTACTATTAATCTCTAATTTTCTAATTTCCGTGCGCCAACTATGGCTGCCGTATACAATTTTTCAACTGTACTATATTTTTCCCAGAAATATACCAAAATAGATAATAATGCTGAAAGGTTCTGACCGAATTTGTCAGTTGATCGTTAAAACGAAAATGGGATAATTTTAAAGGCACAATAGTAGCTATATCTACTTAATTTTTGTGAAACAAGGAAGGGTGCTTTGAGGAGATTCTTTTATTATTGAACGCGTCATAATATGGTATCAAAAATATTTGTTAGAAAAAAACTTATTCATTCCGAGATAATTCATTTATATGTGAAAAACATTTTTCCTATACAAAAGTATTTAATAGTAAAAAAAATTCCAAATTGGGGACAATGCACCAATCGGATAATAAATTACCAAATGAACCACCTATTGCAACTGTGAAAGTTATCAGCTGTTTCGAAGACTGCAAGTTTTTGCAAATTTTGCCAACTGCTCAGAATTTTTGCTGTTGGATGATTTTGTGTTGAGAATACAAAAATGCTCCTACCAAATTTACCTACCAGAAAGTCAGAATGGCGTAAGTTGCACTTTTTTACTGGTTTTGCGTTCAATAACTTTTTCTGATATTTTAGTCTTCCCCTCAATTTTACTCGCTATGATTATTTTATTCTCTGGCTGCTAGTACTTACGGGAAAATTTTATGAATAGACCTATTATGACAGCAATATTTTTTTTTATTTAAGTCAGAGTTTCGTTTTTTAATATACACCACGTATTTAAATATGGTAGAAAAGTATGACTATATTTTTATGCACAAAAATTCAAAACTCTAATGCCGAATTTCCACTAGGCATTTAAATGACAAAAAATATATGCCACTTATAATAAAAATGCCATGTGGAAATGAACTTAATGATTATTTTTTTAATGTAATGACACGATTATTTTTTAATGCCCGACTTTGTCATTTGTCATTTTTACCATTTAATGCCTAGTGGAAATCCAGCATAAGTATATAGAGTGTGGTATTTCGACATAATTGTGCTGCAGTACCGTATCTTGACAAAAATGTATCAAAAATGTAATGTAGTACCAATGTACTTTTGGCTTCCAAAATGTACCAGAAAAGTACAATTGTACCATCAATTTCATCACTGCTTTAAACTCGAAAATAGGTGGTGAGTGTCGATCCTTTTCTCGCGGATCTTTTCCAAGATTTGGCGTATTGTGAATACCTGGTCTATGGTGGACTTGCCAGGTCTAAAGCCACACTGATAAGGCCCAATCAGTTCATTGACGGTGGGCTTCAGTCTTTCACACAATACGCTCGATAAGCGTATGTAAGCTATGCTTAGAAGAAGGCTTAGAAGGTAGTTCACCATTCTTGTGGATTGGGCAGAGCACACTTAAATTCCAGTCGTCGGGCATGCGTTCATCTGACCAAGAGTTGATGCATGCACCTTATCAACTCCTCGCTACCGTACTTGAATAGCTCAGCTGACCGGCTGTCAGCTCCAGCAGCTTTGTTGTTTTTCAGCCGCGTTATTGCTATTCGTACCTCGTCATAATCAGGCGGTGGAACGTCGACTCCGTCATCATCGACTGCGGGCTCGGATTCAACTTCTCCACAACTTTCCGTGCTGCTACCATTCAGTAGGGAGGAGAAGTGTTCCCTCCATAATTTAAGTATGCTCTGAGCATCGGTTACTAGGTCGCGAATGTTGTTCTTACAGGAGTACGCCCTGGTATTGAAATTATCCGTATAATTATTAACTATGCCAAATTTCATTGCTTTACGACGACCCTTTCTATTTTTGGCCGCAATATATATGTATGGGATCGTCACACTGTGCGCAGCGTTGCCATAACTGAAGATTCATATTCTAGGCTGGGACTGTGTTTTATTAAAAAACTTCAAAAAAAGATTTTTTTAAAAGCAAAATTTTACACTAAAAATATCTTCAAAATAATGATTTTTGTGTATGATGTAAGATTTTAATGAAATTATTTCGGTGCTCATACTAATTTATTATTAAACAAATTAAGTCCGCAGCTCAAACTTAAATTTTCCCCAAAACGGTTTAAATTTGTATTTTGTTAAATGTAACGAAATACTTGGCCCCTGTGATTTCAGTAGCAAAACCTAAAAGGCATTGAAATTATATCGCCTAAAAATCAGTGTTGCCATTTTGGCCCTTTTCCGGCTAGATTTAGCCGGTTTGCAAAAGCAAACAGCCGGAGAAAATTCCGTTTAGCCGGCAGCCGATTTGTTAGCCGCTTTGCAAAAAAAAAAAAGCCGTTTTTAGCCGATTTTGCTTTTCCAATATTTTCTTAAAATGTACATATATGTTTCCATTTTTGCAAATTTAGCGACCCAAAATCTATTAGAAACACGCAGTCTTATCTCGGAGAAATTGTTCAGGTCGAACTGCGTTACATGTATACAATAGAAAGACAATATTTTCTAATCCGAAAAGTCTTCAAATACTGGGCCGATTTCAATGATTTTTATTTTAAGCACATATACAGTGACCCAAATATAAATTGGGGCGCGACATTTGAGCAAGTTTTGGCTATTTTTCTTTAGTTTATTTAATTTTTATTCTTTTTTATGAAAACATAGCTGATTACTTAACAAACACGATATCGTCGGTCCCTACGAAGAGTAGCACATTTCACTATTCGCGTGGAAGACTATCACATTTCACTATTAGCGTGGAAGACTAGCACATTTCACTATTCGCGTCGAAAAGTAGCACATTTCAGATTTTTGCGTGGAATAGTAGCACATTTCACTATTTGCGTGGAAGACTAGCACATTTCAGATTTTTGCGTGGAAGACTAGCACATTTCACATTTTTGCGTGGAATAGTAGCACATTTCACTATTTACGTGGAAGAGTAGCACATTTCAGATTTTTGCGTGGAATAGTAGCACATTTCACTATTTATGTGGAAGAGTAGCACATTTAGGGTTTAAACTAAATCCTAAAAGCATAATTTATATTAGAAATTCAAGTGCTTATTTTATATTTCTATAATTCTATTATAAAATTCATGAAATTCAGACGATATATAGCGTTTAGTGATCATTTGATGGAGATCATCCACTTTTCTTTGTTTTTAAAGGCATTTCAATTAAAAGTTCACTTAAAAAAACCATGTAAACCCACGCTTAAAATTTTGTAAAAATCTAAAAAAAATCAACTAATTTTCATTCAAATTTCAAATTTATTTACTCAGAAGTGTTACAAATATAAAAAATAAATAAATAAACATAAGTGAAAAACAATATCACTTTGAAATGAGGTGCTCTTGATATGAATGCATGTACATTAGGGTGGTCCAAAAACAGTAAAGTCGGAATTGTAATGCTCTCACCCCCTAGGATTGTTCTATATAGAAAAAAAGTGTACCCCAATTTTTTTTATTTTAAAATCAAAAAATATTTAGAGGTCGCTCAAAGTTTTCCATGTATTTTTGTATGGGAAAAAAACAACTTTTCGTAGAAATGGTATAGAATTCTTGAAAATCAATATTTTTCGATCGGAAAACTCTGGTTCTCTTCAGGAGACTTACAATAATAATACCCAATTATTTATTTAACCATTTTTTTTATACTAACGATTTTTTATTTGTCCCCCCATTGCATTTTTCGGGGTTTTTGTGGGTTTTTGGCGGACCTACAAATTATAGTTGCGATGAAAAAATGGTTATATAAACAATTGGGTATTATTATTGGGAATCCTGCAGATGAAAAGAGTTTTCCGATCGAAAAATATTGTTTTTTTTTGAATTCTATACCATTTTTACCAAAAGTTTTTTCCCCATATAAAATACATGGAAAACTTTGGGCGCTTTGAGCGACCTCTAAATATTTTTTGATTTCAAAATAAAAAAATTGGGGTCTATTTTTTCGATATAGAACAATCCTAGGGGGTGAGAGCATAAAAATTCCGACTTCACTTTTTCACATTCATTTTTGGACCACCCTGCTGTGCATATATGTTTCTCGTATTTATAAATAGATTCCCTGAGGAAGACG
The DNA here is from genome assembly GCF_013731165.1 of Rhagoletis pomonella. Classification (NCBI taxonomy): domain Eukaryota; kingdom Metazoa; phylum Arthropoda; class Insecta; order Diptera; family Tephritidae; genus Rhagoletis; species Rhagoletis pomonella. The sequence continues at coordinate 46,771 of NW_023459124.1, read as the reverse complement.
CGAATATGCGTCAAAACAAGTAGGAGGAAAATAAACGTTTATTCTATTTGTAATAAAATACCGAAAAGCTCCATACACAACATTAAACTCTCAGATTAGTGGAGCAGAAATAATTGTAACATACAGGTATGTTTGGTTTTTGTACGGCTGCTAGTACTACTTTATATGAATTCGCTACTCTTCTACGCGAGAAACTCAAATGTGCTACTCTTCCACGCAAAAGTCTGAAATGTGCTACTCTTCCACGCGAATAGTGAAATGTGCTAGTCATCATGCGAAAATCGGAAATGTGCTAGTCTTCGACGCGAATAGTGTAACGTGCTAGTCTTCCACGGTAATTTGAGATGTGCTACTTACTCTTCGTTGGGAGCGACGATATAAATCCAAGTTTTGGACGTTGTGCAAAAATTATTAGAATTTCATAGACTACAAAAATTTGGTGAAATTTTGTAGAAATAAACTGATGTTATTTTTATTTGATAAGCTCGAGGCCCAGAGAAAACATAAAACACAGGTTTTAGTTCAATAATTTTTAATGTCGATATTTCGACCTCAATCTGAGGACATCTTCAGGAACTCTTCGTTTTGCTAAAACCTGTGTTTTATGTTTTCTCTGGGCCTCGAGCTTATCAAATAAAAATTACATCAGTTTACAATTTAAAGGCCGATACTAGGGCTGTGCGATTATTCGATTACTCGAGCAAGTTGGTTAATCAATTATTCGGTTAATCAATTACTCGAGTAATCACGATTTTGATTACTCAAAACGATGATTAATCGAATTACTTGAAATATGATTACTCAAAAAAATAATTTTGCTCGTTAAAAGAGTTTGCTTAGGAAAATGCTTATTTTCTTTTTTACATTCTGTATATGAAAAAAAAAATTTCGTTTTAATTTTTGAAAACAGAAACGTTGTTTTCAACGTATCAAGGAACTTTAACTATTTTATACATATGAAAAGAGTTGAAATGTTGATTACTCATTTTACTCGAAATGTTGATTAATCATAAAGCAAATTACTCAAATATTTTTGTTTTTGGTTAATCAAAAATCTTGATTACTCGAGTAACTGAACTTTTGAGTAATCATAACTTCTAATTAATCGAATAACTGAGTTATTTGCTTTATGATTAATTAAAATTTTGAGTAATCAATTAATCGCACAGTCCTAGCCGATACACAAAAATAAACAGAAATTTCATAATTTTTCCACAAAGTCCGAAACTTGGATTTATATCGTGTTTGTTAAGTAATCAGCTATATTTCCATAAAAAATAATAAAAATTAAATAAACTAAAGAAAAATAGCCAAAACTTGCTAAAATGTGGCATCCCAGTTTTTATTTGGGTAGCTGCATTTTTTTTCAAAAAAGGTAGCGGGGATTTTTACATAAAATTTTGGTTATGAATGTCTTAAATTTTAGTGTGGAAAAACGGATATAAATTACTGGCTTTTTTTCTGAAAGTATAACGACAGTTTCCTTTGATAACTAAAAATAATTTAATGAATTTATTAGTCTTTCAACTTTATTCAAATAAAACATGTTAATTTTAGCTGAAACATTTTAGCCGTTCTTTTCGCCAATTTAGCCGGTCGGCTCAAAAAGTTCTGGCAACACTGCTAAAAATATCATATTAAAAAATGCATCAAGTTGTAAATCTTTTATATACGTAGATTCCAAATCTTAAAGTGAATAATATTCAAGACGTTGATTCCGATGGGAGAGAGATAAGATTTCTTGATTTTAATGAACCTGAGTTGTCAGCTGAACCATGTGTAGAGAAATTTTGGGAAACAATTTTAAATTTGAAAGGGATGGATACTTCTCTTTGCTTTCCATTCTTAAGGCCACCTGTATCGACTGCCAATGTTGAGAGAATTTTTACGCAAATTAATTTGAACAAAACAACAAGAAGAAGCAGATAAGTGTGAAAACATTAAATGAAATATTACGAACCAAAGGCAATTTAAAGAAAAACGGCATCAAATGCCGTAATAAGTCACTTGATAGGGACTTGCTTTCATAGCGACGTGACATTTTAGCAAGTGTTGGCTATTTTTCTTTTGTTTATTTAATGTTTATTATTTTCTATGAAAATATAGCTTATTATCTATCAAAAACCATATATGTAAGTCCACACTTCAAACTTTGCACGAAAGTTAAAAAATTTTACAAAGCTTCATACAAATTTGGAGTTTTTTAATTAGATGTCTTAGGAAGATTTTGAGTATGCAGTTTTCTAAATTCAATTTTAGTATAACAAAGTGCAAGTTTGAAGTAACTAGGACTTGCGATTCGAAAAGTTTTTTTTAAGAAGAAAGTGAGCAACACCTTCAATAAAATAATTGCCAAAAGTCAAAGACAAATCATACATATGTATGTATGTATATGCAAGCGCTTTTCACTGTACATATTTTAAGCGTAGGTTTATTATTTGTAAACTCATAGACGTATGGTCTTATTCATTAAAATAAAGTACATTTAATAAACCTTTTAAGTGACGTTTTCATACAAATTTTCGACTTACAAAGCACTTAAAGTCTTCTTTATTTTTTTATGAATTTGTGGGTTAGAAAAAAACTGTGCTACAAATTTTGTGATGCCACAAACGCAATATTAATTTTTAGTTGCAGTTGATATAAAAAGGATTTTATAACTTAAAATTTTAATTTTTTTCAGCCACCATAATAAAGGCTATTTACGGCCGTGGAGCCAATATCGAATTATGTGTTTTGGGATAGAAAAGATTTTTTTTAGCTTTAAAATCTTGTTTTGATGATTTTTTTTTTAATTAAGACTGTGCGTCGCAGTTACATAGTAGCTACATTTTTTCTTTAAGTTTCTTACATTTTAAATCGTTTAGTAGATGAGAAATTAAAACATCGGAAAAACATCGATGTATCGTTTTTATAACCGATATTTTTTAACATCAATGTTTGTTGTGGGAGCATCGATGTCTTTAGGAAGATGTTGCATCCATACTCCGAACGGCGATTGTATTTTTTTTACCTCCCTTTTATTAGCTCGGGATGTAACTATGGAATATTGATGCGCCTAAAAGAAGCAGCGATTTCTATTCTCAAGTTACATACCTGATGACAGTACGAATGGAAATTATAATAGGGAGGTTTTAGTTTCTTAAACTATAATTTTATTATGAGAAGCTGTTCATGGCAGAATACACTCAGAGGTTTGCATTGGCGACCGCTATTTGAAAAAAAAAAACTATATTATGTTTTATTTTTTTTATGTTGTCGGTAATTGGGCTCGAACCCAGGTCCTGCGGAATGGTAGTGCGCACTGCTAACCACTACATCACAGCGGTTATCCTACTTTTAATAGTTTTATTCCATTTTTGGCTTTCAAATCTTACTAACTGTAAGCGTTTTCCAAACGCGAAAAAACTAAGACCCCATAACCGGTCTACTCGGTTTTTTCTGAAGTTAAAAAGTGAGAACCGGTTGTTTTCAAATCGCCTTTTTTCGAATAATTCGAAAACCGATTTAGGAAAAACGTCGAACAAAAAGCCGAATAATAGTTATGTAGGTATATATGTATGTACATATATTGTTATCCACTCTTGCTAAAATAAATTAGATCATTCATTCAAAAGCCGAATTGCTTGATCTTTGCACCCATCCAAAATATTACTTTCAATCATATGAACTTTATTAAATGAGAGTAAGGCGAGAACATAAAAACACACATATGTATGTATATAATATTTTCGTTCCATCCATTCCATTATATATAACCCATTGTCTACCGAATGTGAGTAGTGTTTCTGTTTGAAGCTGACCTCTCTAAATTACTTAATTGACATTAATTTAAAGACAGAGCAATATACATACATACATATGTAGCACGGTCTTTGCTCGAGCACCACCAAGCTCAGAAAGTACTTCATAGATGCTCAAATCGTACATATTTATGAATGCATGCATACTAAGGCATCCAATCCCGGACCATTTTGTGAATCCGGGGATTTCGGGATTTTAAATTGGTAATCCCGGGATCCCGGAATATTATTACCATTAATTAAAATATGCTAACAAACTTGCTTTGTAGTCTTGCTTTAGTGCGAATACTAGAAATAAAAAAAAATTTGTGTTTTTAAGCAAAGAAATATAAATGTCTTTATTTTATATCAGTTTAAAAAGCAAATTACAAACTGAATAAACTAAAAACTACGGAATTGAAATTCATTCATATTGCAGTCGCAGTAATTTTTACAAAAAGGAAAAAATAAGAGATCATCTTTACACTTACATATACTAATTATACATATACGTATATGTGTCGTAATATTAGTATGTATATACTTAAATATGCATATATACAAGTCGGGCCGATTTCGTAAAAAACGAGTTCATGTCGCCGATTCGCTTCAAATTTTTTTATGGGTTCTATACATGAAATAAGCTAACACGTATTCGAATATTTTTTTTTCTTTTCTTCTTTGGAGACATGATCTGTCAAAGTTCGAATTGTTTCGTGAATCTGACCATTCATGTACTTCATCAAATCGTTATATCACGGGCTCTACTCATCGCAGAGACTTTACCTTAACGTTGTTTTGACGATGAAGAAACGGGCTTTCTATGTGATGGTTATTAGCTTAGCTATTAACAGTAGAACTTTTTTAAGTTGAATTGCATAGTAAAGACCAGGAAAGTTGGAATTTAAAATTACACCATCGTAATCCTTGTGTTTGATTCTCTATAAAAAAACATGTTCCAAAAAAATGGAGTTTTTCAAGAACTATTTTTAAAATATATATTTTTTTATGACGAGATGGTTTATTTTGTGAGAGTCAACAATGAAGTCACTACGATGAACTGAACCCGAGATATAACAATTTGAAGAAGTACATGATTATTTAGTCGGAATCACGAAAAAATCCAAAATTTTACAAATCATATATCCGAAGAAAAAAAGGAAAAATTGAAATTGTGACACCAAATAATTTGGTGTCCGATATGGAATATATATACATATGTTATATATATTATAACATAGAATAATAGTATTGTTAGAATTGTAAGATATTATTGCATTTTATATTTCTTATATGGCATTACAATGTCTCAATCAAATTATATCCCGGGATCCCGAGGGCTTGCGCCAGGGATTTCGGGACTAAAAAGGGCTCGGGATCCCGAATCCCGGTACAAGATGCCTTAATGCATACATATGAATATACCATAGATTAGCGTGCGTACGAGTATACCTATACATACTATATATACTATACATATATGGGAAAATATATTACCAAATGTTAAAGCCGGCAAGCAAACCCTATAATGAAAATAAAATTCCATGCAGTAAGCAATGGGAGATTTGTAGTACTTCACTTGAATAGATACATATTTTTTTGTCGGACTTGAGCTTATATCTGGATTTTTGTGCATTGGACGTTTTATCAAACTACACGAAAATTATGCTTATTATTTTGATTCATTTGAATAGGCACAGTAGCATATAACACTTTTATTATGGGATACTAAATTCCAATGTATGAAAAAAACCCCTATCCCCTACTGCTCTGGACTATGAAATCGCAGTTCTAGTTGTTTTCTAGTTGTCCTTTCAGGCATGCGAGTTGTACAAAATTCCAGTCATTATCCTTAACCTTGTATAGTAAAATTGATGGCCTTTTTTGAAATTTTCTGCACACAAGTGTATAGAGTAATCCGTAGTTACCTTTTGGTGTCATCTACACCAACGTTTTTCTTTCATTTTGGTCCGCTATCTCGTCAATAAGATGCTGACCTCGTCGTGATTTTTTTCATGCGAAGCTGTGAGCCGGCTTCAGCTGTCAAAAACATCTGCATTTCCTTCAGTTTAATTTCCAACATATCGCCTGCAAAGTCCTACATTCGTGAAGCCCTCTATGTATTCATTTCTTGCAGTTGAAAGTGCGCCTCCTGCTAGGGTGGCCAGATGCGCTGGTTTAATCAGTAGGTACAGGTGCTGATTTTTATACCCGAGCGCACTTGTGCACAAGGGTATTATTACTTTGTTCACAAACGCTTGTTTGTAGCAGCCAAAACGAATCGAGATAGATAAAGACAAATGTATACATGAATGATCATAATGAAAAGAGAAGTCGATTAAACCATGTCTGCCTGTCCGTGCGACCGTCCGTGTACTAGATAACTCGAGCAAAAATTTAGATATATTAACGAAATTTGGTATATAGATTGCCCTTTACCCAAGGTAGGTTGGTATTGGGTGAAATCGGACCGTAACCACGCCCACTTCCCATATAACGGTAATTTTCAGAAATATAAAACTGCGATGTATTAGTAACTACTGAAGCTTATTCACTAAAAATTTATATTTACAATGATTTTTAGACGTAAAATAAGAATATTATAAATTTTTAGGGAAATGGGCGTAGCCACGCCCACTTATGATTACATGTGTATATCTTACCTCTTCACCAATTTCTCCCTTACCGAAATTCTTGAAACTTCGATACTTCGAAATTTAGGGATGCTAATTTACTCAAATTTGATACTAACAACAATCGCTTGAAATAAGTAACCTTATTATAGAATTTTGGAAAGTGGGCGTGATACCGCCCTCATATAACCATATAAGTTTATCTCATTAAGTATAAGTGAACATACTATCGAAGTTGTTAGAAATATGTAGGGGTAAAACCATTCTTCTTGCCATGTAACGGTAGTTCTCAGAAAAGCGAAACACTATATTTAATACTTGCGCCGGGTATTTAATGTTCGGCTCCACCCCAACTTAGACTTTTTTAATTGTTTTTATTGTACTGATTTTTAAGAACCCGAATAACGCAAAATCTACTTATTTTCTGAGTTTGTACTGATTTCTAGATTTAATAAATATTTTTGTCAATTGTTATAACTGATATTTACTTGAGGCTAACATGTTCAAAAAATGGTTTTTGACATACGTATGAGCAGATTGAAAGCAATTTATTGAACGTGTAAATGCAACGTTAATTAAATTCAGGGCTGCAAACCGTTTTTGAACCAAACCGGTTTTTGAACCGAGCCTTTACTTTTTTTGGGCTTCGAACCGAACCACGAATCGAACCATTTTTAAATGCCAAAACCTAACCGAAAACCTCTCAAAAAAATGGTTCAGTTCGTTTCAAAATCCACTAAAGCATTTTTCAAGTTTTGTAATACGTACACAACTTTGTTAAAACTGCAAACATTTTTGAAATCTATGGCGTCTCTGTGAGTTATGATTTCGTCCTTATAAAGAAATGCTTGAAATGTTTTTATATCACCGCCAGCAAAAAAAATTCAAAAAGCGGTGCGAATTTTAAGATATTTGAATAACATATCTTAAAATTCGCACCGATTTTTGAACTTATCATATTACATTAAAGTTGGATGAGCTTTAAAACTGCATACTCGTATTTATTTTTAGTTCTAATTAAAAAGTTTGAAATTATTTATAATGAAATCTTTTTGAAGTTTTTATATTTTTTATAGTTTTCGTGCAAAGTTTGAAATTTGGACTTATACGGTACGAGCTATACTTTTATAAAAAAATAATGAACATTAAACCAACAAAAGAAAAATAGTCCAATATCTAACTCCTAATATTTTGACCATAAGTATACATGTACCTATGAGGTTGAGAACTATTGTAAGCTCCAACCTACCAAAACCAAGGGTTTCAACATTTTGAGTATCAATTCAAAGTTCTGAGTGTGTTGTTTTTGTCTACTCGACAAGAATCACGACATGTCTAAACCTTAAAAAAAAATATTTTTGTAGTTTCGCCTTGATCGCGGCTATTTTAAAAGCTTTTTTTTGTTGAGGGTATTACGCATTTCTTATCCAAACAATTTGTCGAACATACATGTATGGAAGAAAATCCGTGAAAAAATTGCCAAATATTAACTTAAAACTTAAAAAAATTCTAGAAAATCTTACTAAAAAGGTTTGCAATTTAGATGAAGCTTTGAAGAATTTTTATAATTGTTGCACAAATTTTTTTATTTTTATTTATTTATTAAACTTGGATTTATTCCGTTTTTTGTTATACGAAGAACTATACTTCAAAAAATAAACATTATACAAAAAAAAATAGCCATAATTGTTAAAATGTCGCGTCCCTGGTTATTTTTATTACCTTCCTTTTATTAACTCGGGATGTAACTATGTAATATTGATGCGGCTAAAAGATGCAGCGATTTCTATGCTCAAGTTACATACCTGATGACAGTACGAATGGCAATTATAATAGAGAGGTTTTAGGTTTTTAAACTATAATTTTATTATTCCACCACTATTCATGTGGATATTTGAATTTGAGCTCAATAACAAAGCCTTTTACTTGTACATAGCTTTGTCATATTTTAGTAATATTTGTATCCTTTAGCATTAAAAAAAAATTGAACCGAACCGCGGTTCAGCAATACTCATGAACCGGTTCTTGAACCGGTACAAGCTTTTTCTAAGTGGTTCGAACCAGGGTTGTTGCGAATATTCTCATTCGCATTCGCAACCGTGGAGCTTCCGCATTAATTTAAACATTCACATTCGCTTTCGCATTCGCAGTTATCCATGCGGAGCTTTTGCGAATGCGAAATTGTGCAAGTGCACTGGTAAACGTATATTTGGCAAACAAAATGACAAATTTTAGCCAATAATTTTTGCCTGTGAAGATGCTGTGTTAAAACTGTCCCCCTATGTCTTACCCTTCTTTTGTAATTTAAAGTCAAAGAGTAAGATTCTTCAGTAGGTATTTACAGCGGAAATGATCAACGTCTAGCTACAAAGAGAATCGATTATTTGCGCGTTAAAAGACAACCTTTAATTAGGTACGAATTATGTAACTATCGAATATTATTTGCCAAATATCTGTTGAAAAAACTAGATCGCTAGTTTTAATTGTACTTTTTCTTAGATAAGTGTATTAATTTTTTGTTTCATAGAACGGCTTATTCTGATTAAGTTCCGTGTTTTCTTTTATTACTTAGCAGAAAAATACACCAAATAATTTTGACCGGTTTTCCTATGCAAATACTCCTCTGTGTGCTCGAAAACAACAACATTTATTTTAATTTTGTGATAACTGTCAAAATTTTCATGCAGCGAAATAAAAGTAAAATGGAATGCGAAAAAGTTGACAGTCAAGCTCACAAAAGAATCAATTCAACTAACTAAAAATCCAAAATTCACTTTTTGATAGATTATGATGCATTTCATCGAATCATAAGTCCCCCATCGTTTTATGTAATACAAAATTTTAGTTAGTTGTGGCTTTTTTGCATTTTAGAGACAATGTGAAATACGCCCTATCCATACTATAATAACGATATGTTGAAAATTCGCGTTAATTTGCCTCAAAATATCAAAGCACATTGAGCTCATGGAATGCAACCAAAAAAACGGATTTGATGGCTTATCTTACCGAGAGCGGTGAGTTATTAATTGTGACGGCCCGCAACTAGGAAAAGTCGAGCTCAGCTAATAAATAAACTAATTACTAGCTAATCATTATAGGTGAACCTTTTCAAGAAGTCACCCGGGAACTAAGCAGTTCTGAGACCTTCATCGTCCATAATTCCAATAATTCAAATTATTATAAAAAAACAGGGTGACTTTTTTAACAAAATAACAAGATTTCAAACTAATTCGGCTGGCAGCCACGACTTTCAAAACAGAATTTTTTTAGAAGTTTTCATTCCTAGAAAATAACAAATTATTTGCCATATCCACCTATTTAGAATCTCGCTATAAGCACAAATATTTCAAACCAGTCACAGAAGAATGGATTAAAAATGAATTACAAAGACTAAAATCGAAAAAAGCTGATGACGTTACAAATTCTGAAACAATCAAAAGAATGAATGGTGTTTAAACAACGATCTTGCCATGATGCTAGACTGTGAAGATGAAACTCAGGAGGATACATCCGACATTTCCAGCCCCGATGCAAAAATATATAACTGAAAGTCCTCTCAACTGGTGCAGCTCAATCGAAAAGAATTTGACACCACTATTCTGCAACTCTTTCGTATTCAGATTTTGCTACGAATCGTAGAAAAAGTATTGTGCAATCCGAATCATATTTTCGAACTTTCGAAATTCGTAACAATGGCTTGCCTAAAAACGAACGAGTAAGCTTTTTTGCGTAATTTTGTACGAAAACAATTCTGTGTCGGAGGCGAGATAAAAGATGTAAATCGATGTGTGTTTGCAGGAAATATTAGTGGCGTTCATTTAAACAGATAAATTTGGCTTTCGTATATACGTATATTTTATCCACTGCTTTACAGGCTAACCTAATATTCGCGGCTTGCGTTTTGGTACGCATGCCGTCGAATTTGTTTTTTTGCGTCACCCGAAATTGACTTGCATGCGTTTGCATTTGATTTCATTGAGCGAAACGTCAAATCAAAATGTCACGCAGAACAAAAATTGGAAATTGAGTTAGCTTCATACGCACGCCGTTCAATTTCGGTTGATCTCATACAAGTTGCATGTGCATGAGAAATTTTTGACAATAAATTGGCGGCGTGCGTGAATATTAGGTTAGCCTGTTATATAAATGAGCAAAAAAGAATCTTTGTTGCCCTTATCGAGGTACTTGGGTCCGTTTTAGTTATTTGAACAATGATTTTCGGTTGTTGTGTCCAAACGCATAACCCGAATCTACTTTTACATATAAATTATACTTAAATTTAAAATAAATGTTTCAAATTGCCGAGCAATAGTTTTTTAATTAATTCGGTTTGCACTATGCACTTTTTTGTAAATTTCGATGTGGGTTCTGCGCAAAAATACTGTGGATCGCGTAGCCGGAGTTATGTGCACAAGAAATGTTGTATGCCTTTGGCATGCGGAAGCCCCTCTTCTCCGGCAGCACAGAGAGGAGAATTATACTTAGTAAGGGTTATAATCCCTAAGCGCAGAAGCAAGCGCAACAGGTGGTGGACCCAACAAAGTGCATGTTTTAATGGCTTGGAAGAAGCTGTTATTGCACTAACTGGATTGAGAACCAATTCTTCAGGCATAGGAGGTTGTGGTTGAACAATAAAACCAGAAGTTGACATAGATGCGTCCATGGTTATTATGCCCGACAGCTCCGCATATCTTTGTGAATTCGCTTCCATAGCGCGCTCTTACTCTGCTGCTATAATTGCAAATGGAATAGAATCCATCGTTTCCTTCAAAATATGTAAGATAAAAAAAATTTTACAATAAATAAGCACCTGATGAATCTTTTGTTAGTTCCTTTCCACATTGTTTTACTTCATACAGCTGTCTTCGAAAAACAACTGATTGCTGGCAACGCTGCTCAGCTTTCCGCAAGTGTTGCAGCATGTCGATTTTTCGTTTTTCGCAACGTAGCTACGAATTACGAATTACGAAAATTCGGGTTCCAGAATAGGGGTGTAAGTTTCTTTGAAAGCAAACGTCAAGCTGTGAGGTTCAACTTATATTGTGCTCTGATTTGTCTTTCTATTTGCAAAGTTTATTGTGCGAATTCTGAGTTAAAGTTGTTAAAAAAGTGCCTACAAGCATCTCAGTGTGAAAATAATCGAAGCTTAGTGAGTTTTATATTAAATTTCACTAGCATACATCTAATCTTGCCGAGTCATTTGTTGTTATTATTGTTGTTGTAATTCCTTTGTTAGTTAACTGAAATCGTTTTTATTTTTGCGCATTTCTTTTGCTCTTTTTGTTTACTTCTTTTAGTAATTCTTGTCACAGCTGTTTGCTTTGCGTTTATTAAGTGACATAATTACTGTGATACTCAAACTTTTCGCTACATTTATTTAAAGCTATTTACATCAGCTCCTAAATTGTTATAATTTATTATACCCGAGCGCACTTGTGCACAAGGGTATATTAATTTTGTTCACATAACGGTTGTTTGTAACAGCCAAAACGGATCGAGATAGATATAGACAAATGTATACATAAATGCTCAGAATGAATAGAGAAATCGATTAAGCCATGTCTGTCTGTCCGTCCGTCTGTGGGTCTGTGGGTCTGTCCGTCCGTCCGTGTACACGATAACTCGAGAAAAAATTGAGATATCTCAACGAAATTTGGTATATAGGTTTCCGTTAATCCAAGTTAGGTTGGTATTGAAAATGGGCGAAATCGGACTGTAACCACGCCCACTTCCCATATAACGGTAATTTCCAGAAATACGAAAACTGCGATATTTTAGTAACTACTGAAGATAATTCACTCAAAATTGATATTTACAATAATTTTGAGACGAAAAATAAGAATATTATAAATTTTTGGAAAATGGGCGTAGCCACGCCCACTTATGGTTACATGTGTATATCTTGGCAACCGCTGCACCGATTTCATCCAAATTTGGCACAGTTGTTGGCCTTGGTACAGCATACCAAACGCCCAGAGTCCACAGGGTAATTTAGAGAAATACGAAATCTTCGATAAATCAGTAAATATTAAAGCTAAAAATTGACGCTTGCAACAATTCTTTACCCAGAAATACGTTTATGGTAAAATTTTGGAACTCGGTACGGTTATTGTGCTTGCCACATAAAAGCAAAACGTTGAAAATTATTGAAATCGGACTAAAATTACGGCCGCTTTTCATATAACGGTAAATTTCAGAAATGCTTGAAACTGCAATATTTCGAAATTTAAGGACGCTAATTTACTCAAAATTGATACACCCCGGCTTACCATCTAGCAGTAGGTTTCGGAAAGGTGAAAAAAACATATATTTAATACTTGCGCCGGGTATTTAATGTTCGGCTCCATCCGAACTTAGACTTTCTTACTTGTTTTCTTTGTCTTTTTATTAACAAATGTTATTAAATCTTTCAATATGAAGTGCGATCTTGATACTTGCCAAATTAAAAGCGATTCTGAACGATACTTATCGTTCTGGCTCTGTGATGGTATTTGCCATCTAAAATGTGCTGGTTTGACAGGTAGAATTCTGGACGCTTTTAATGATGGCAAAGGTCTTCGCTGGTCTTGCTAAATTGCAGGTCAACCAAAGTTGATCTCTTTAAGTTGTTTAGGCAAACCAGAAATGGTTTTTCTGAGAAGGGGAGAGAGTCGGTACTGACCGAAAAATTTAAGTGTTATGAAAATGTGTTTAAATCTTTTAAATGCTTAGACACCGTACAATCTATAAAGTGTGTCAAAACGGAGGCGTCTTTATAGTCCACCTAATGAAATGATAATCGCTCCGCGTCAAAACAATCGTCCGAATGACTTAATTAACCTCTCTTCTTCATGTCCACAGACATCGTAGTCGTCATCCTCAAACGAATGTATAACAAAATATGCTTCCGCTTCAAATAACAACGAGCATGAAGTATCTTCCCCTTCCCCCGTAGAAGTTATGGCACCGTCATCTAATCCTCTAAAGCTTACTCTACCCTCAATTAGTAACTCAGTTACTCAACCCCTTCCGCCGGTAATCGAGTCTAATACTAGGAGGCTGGTTGTGGTTCCCCCAAAGAAGTCTATATTTGTCTCTAGATTTCCGAGGGATACTTCCGAAGATGATATAAAGTTTTACATCTCGTCCAAATTTAATAAAACTATCAACTTAAGTATCAGAAAATTTAATTTTAAATATGAAAGAAATATTTCTACATTTAAAATTTACGTAAATTTAGAAAATTTTGACATGCTACTTAGTAATCCTTTTTGGCCTTCCGGAGCTTTCGTTCGTAAATTTGAGCATAGGCCAAACAAAAATAATAATTTAGCAAATATTCCCCGTCAGAATACTGAAGGAGGAGGGAGGACAGAATCGGCAGTGGCGAACTCTTTGCCGTAGACTCTTCAATACCATCTGAAGAAGTTAGGGCCAATTTCACAGTGCGTAGTTAACTCCGAATCGACAGTTAACTAGAGATTTTCAGTACAAAAATCTGTAGTTAACTCCCGATTCCGAGTTAACTACGCATTGTGAAATTGGCCCTAAGTCTTCCACACACTGAATCTGCAGAATTCAAATGCATACTTATACAGGTTGAAAGGGGATTTACTTACTTAGCTCTATGCTATATTCCTCACCGATCTTACTCACCAGTGTATTCACAACATGTCTCTTTACTGTTTACTGTCAATTAATTCAACGATTAAACCCTTTGATTCAATGATTGTGTTGGGTGACTTTAATTTACCAAATGTATCATGGAACATCTTTGACAATGATATCGTACCTTTCTCGTCTATTGCGTGCATCAACGTATTTTTAGAGGAGATGGCTGAACTCTGCCTAAATCCAGTTAATGTACTTCGCAATAAGTTTGGCAAAGTATTAGATATTGTTTATGTTGATGATGCATCTAAGTTAACTGTAAATAAATGTGACCCACTAGTTTTGCCCGAAGATGTCTATCACCCTGCTATTGATATGTCTTACGAAATTATAAACGATGGTCAAAAACGCGGTATCCAAACATATGAACCAAATATTCGCTTTGATTTTTCGAAAGCCAACTTTAAAAAACTGATTAAAAAATTGTCTAAATTGTCGTGGCCTATATATGTACATATAAAATATAAAAGTCAACGGGAATTTTCAGCAGCACATTGTTGGCTATACTCAAATAGTATTTGCTTTAAAACTCCATACCTTAAATTGTTCTAAAAATTCAGAGTAAAAAATTCGAAATTTAGACGAAAATTTTTGGAATTTTTCTATATGTTGTATATATGTAGTTTGAATCGTCGATTTTTATGGATTTTTTAAAGCCATAAAAAAGTTTTACTCCAGAAATATTGCGAATATTAAAAAAAAATCATTTTTTTGAGTCACTGTATTTGTCTATAATAACTCGAGTTGAAGTTTTTCAAATAACGAAGTTTCCTTGTTGCCTTTAGTTTCATCACTTCCGCTTTTGGTTGAAAGAAACTCAGAATATGCCAATAATATGCCACAAATACCGTATAACTAGTTAAATAACAACTAATTTTTAGCAAAAAAAAAACCGACTTCAACTCTCATATAAAAAATATATGTATCTCATGATGCACTGATCGGATCATAACAAGATTAGTAAGGGACCACCTCTGAGACACTACCTTTCCGATGCAAAAATAATTATCGAAATCGGTTGACGTGGTCCAAAGTTATGCGGTAACATACATAAAAAAAACAAATTATTCCAACGAACTGATAACCTCCTCCTTTTTTGGAAGTCGGTTAAAAATAACCCAGCGGTAGGTGCAGCATTTTTTTTTGGGCTGGCTTTCCGAGAAATTTTGCCACTTATACTTATTACTTTAAACGAGTAATTCTTGTGTATATATATATATATATTAGGACGATCCAAAATGACTCACCTATTTACTGAGAAGGAAATTCTCCCATTTGGAAACATTTTTATTTAAATTTTAAAAGATGTCGGTGTCCATTTGAAATTTTCTATGTAAATAACGTGTAAAAAAATTGTTTTCATTAAAATGTTATAAATTTTGAACCATTAAAAAAGTTATAAAAGAGGGATACAAGTTTTTTCTGGGCATATTCTTGTAGGGCATTCAATTCTCTAAAAAATTACACTGAAGTTGGTTGTCTTAGGGACGATTAAGAGTATTAAATATGATAATGATATTGCTGAACGAGGTATAGCATTGATACAAAATTATAATCGAACTTTGACGAAAGACGAAGAACAAAAGCAGTTAATTACTTTTGCAGGTAATAAAATGAAAATTAAATAATTTAAAAATAAATGGTCAAGACTTGTTAATATGTGGCAGTGTACTATTAACTTGCCTGACTCGTGTTTAGAGAAACTTTGAATTGTTAATTTATTCGTTATTTATGTTTAAAAAAAATAAAAAAAAATTATATATATAAATATGTATTCGCTATAATATATATTATAGTTCTGTCAGTTCTGTTCTGTCAGTTCTGTCAGTTCTGCCTTTTCCAAGTTGGATAAGGAAGCAAAGCGATTCGGTCTGGCGGTCAACGAGGACAAGACGAAGTATCTCCTGTCATCGAACAACAGTCAGGGCATTCGATCCTTGGCATCCACGTCACTGTTGACAGTTATAATTTCGAGAAAGTAGAGAATTTAGTTTACTTGGAACCAGCATTAACACCTATAATAATGTCAGCATGGAAATCCAGCGCAGAATCACTCTTGCCAACTAGTGCTACTTTGGACTGAGTAGGCGATTTAGGAGTACGACGTATGAACCCACACTCTATAAGTCACTTATCATGCCCGTGTTGGTATATGGCGCCGAAGCATGGACAATGACAACATTCGATGAGGCGGCTCTTGGAGTATTCGGGAGAAAGATTTTGCGGAAGATTTACGGACCTTTACGCGTTGGCGATGGCGAGTACCGCAGACGATGGAACGATGAGCTGTATGAGCTTTACAACGCCATAGACATAGTGAAGCGAATTAAAATACAGCGGCTTCGCTTGCTTGGCCATGTCGTTTGAATGGACTCCGATGCTCCAGCTCTGAAAGTATTCACCTCGGAACCCACTGGTGATAGCAGAGGAAGCGGGAGTCCCTACTGCGTTGGAATGACCAAGTGGAGAAGGACTTGGTTCCACTTGGAATTTCCAATTGGCGTCAGTTGGCCAAGAAGAGAAACGACTGGCGTGCTTTGTTGAACTCGGCCAAAATCGCTTAGGCGATTACAGCGCCAAATAAGAATAAGAAGAAGGACTTAGTAACTTTTCACTCTAAGTTACATAGCGATATGTATGTGTGTTTTTTAAGAAGTTTCACTTCTATCACGTGTACGGTGCTGCACTCGTGATTTTGAACTAGTGCTTTTTTCTTCTCAAGTATTTTTGCTCAATGGCAATTTATACATATGTAAGTAGTAGCGGCACATTGGGTTAACTAAATGCATTCATACATACTAGGGATGTTAATTTTATCGATGTTTGCGATCTTGGGATTTACAGGACATCGTTCATACAATCCCGGGATTAGTCCCGGGATTTAGACATTCATTATTTTCCAACAAATAAACATGAAAAAATTTCAAAAGCGAAATAAAGTCAACAAAAAATTTGGAAATAAAGTCATTAACGCTATTTCCTCATTCAAATGGAAATGGCGTCAACCGTTGCTTAAAGTATGTCGAGTCATAGAAAAAAATGTTGTTCCTACAATAAACATTGCCCCGTAAGTGTTGTTTTTTAACAGATGAAAAAGGTTATTGCCAAATCCTCAGTGTTGTGATATTAATCCACACACAATCATGAACTACCACCAATTGATTTTATTAACAAGTAATTGTTAGCAAAAAAAAACCGACTTCAACTCTCATAAAAAAAAATATATATATATATCTCATGATCCGCTGATCGGATCTTAACCAGATTAGTATGGGAGCACCTCTGAGACACTACCTTTCCGATGCAAAAAGAATTATCGAAATCGGTTGACGTGGTCCAAAGTTATGCGGTAACATACATAAAAAAAAAAAAAAAAAAAAAATATATATTCCGACGAACTGATAACCTCCTCCTTTTTTGGAAGTCGGTTAAAAAAATGTAAATTACGAATATGTAAAAATACGTTGCGAAAAACTAAACACCTGCGCACAGCTGGAATACGAGAAATATTTGAAGAAAGAGTGTAGAAATGATCCATAACTTGCAAAACATGTTTCGTTTCCACAAAAAGTAAAGCGAACACTATTAAATTGATGGAACAGTCCATGTCCAAAAACCCCGGAGGAACACTGAAAGAATTCTGTGTTTTAAATTAGCAATTAGCGTGACGTGGTGTGCGCGCGCGGTGTGAAAGAGAAATAATGTCAAAGGATTTTATTTCGTTTTTAAAAAGGTAATAATGTCAATTGACTTTATTTCGCACCAGGGTGGGAAATAAAGTCAATTGACCTTATTTACGTTGATCTTATTACCTGTACCAAATGAAAGAAATAATTCCGTAGGATTTAAAAAAAATAAATTTTTTGGGTTCACAAGGACGAACAGGTATTGAAATGAATTACTCATGTTATTAAATTTTCAAAGTCCTTTTAAAAAATCCTGACGTCAGCGAGAAACGCTAAACACGCAATTTTACTGCATATATTTTGCCAGATTTTTGTGTGTGCAAAATTGCCTGTCTCACGGTGTTATGTGTATGTATAATTCGCTAGACATATGTATGTATAAAAAAAATATTAAATACTAAATAAACAAAAGAAATATAGCAAAAACTGGTCAACAAAGCGCATTATATTATTGCCACCATTGCAAATTATAAATCCCGGAAATCACGGGATTCTTGGGAAATAATCCCGGTATTTTCGGGACTTAAAAAAGTTCGGGATCTCGGGACTAGCATCCCTAATAATATTCTACGCACAAAATTGTTTGTATAAATTTTAAACTCCAAAATTCTGCTTTCTAATTTCAAAGGCTTCTACAAACGAATTAAAAAGTTCAACAAACAAATATATGCGTATAGAAAACTTGCTACTTCATATGCATGAACGCCTGGCATTGGGAAATTAAAGTATCGCTTCGTAAAAATAAAAAATAAAATAAAATTGACCGCGAGAGTTTTTTCATGGCTTTAAAATATCATGGACGGAATAATGAAAGCTATTACGATACTTTTGGTCGTTGTGAATTTTTTACCAAATTGTAGCATTTCTAAAATTGATGACAAGAATAGTGCCATTTGTTTATATTGTGACAAAACGATACTAAACAAAAGGTCAACTTCAAGTCCGTCAAGAGCTAATTCACTCTATCGTGTGCATAATTGAATTCACGAATATTATTACTCAGTTTGTTGATTTTTTTGGATATCTGAAAATACGATTATTAACCGGATCTTCGTAAATCCGGACATCCGAATACTTGCTCAAGCGAATATTAACCGCATATCCATACTATCCGGATTTTATTCGTGTCAACGGATAATCCGCATGGATATCCGGATATTCAAATGTGCGGATAGTCCCAGCCCTAATACCTGCAATTAAAATGGGAAATAAATGTTACAATTTCGGAATGTGACTCAAACAAACTCTAAAATGCAGACAATTTGGGGTTTTCAAGACATGTAGGAAGTGATTAGCACAGCTGCATCCTTCAACTTGTAAACTCGCGGGAAATTCTCCGATTTGCAGGGAATTTCGGTTTAGGTGGCAAGCGGGGAATGGACAGTTTTTTTCGGGAAAATTAATTAATTTGGCAACAACTATCAGACCTATCGAAAAGTGTTGTATATACGGTTTATGTAGAATTTTGTTAGCTTTCATTTGCCGTATTTCATATTAAGATTGTTAAATTGGTTCGTAAGATATACGTGCTTAAGTGTACCCACTTTTGTTTTAAGCTGAATAACGGTAAATTGAAAATATATTGAAAACTTATCCATAGAATAAAAAATTAAGTCGATTTTCGAAATCAGCGAGCAATTCTTTATAGGGATTGGATAGTGGCATTCATTGAACAATTTTACTGTAAACTACTGTAAACCAGTGTTAGTGGTGCTCAAAATAGTTTTTAAGAAAGGTTTTTATGATTTAAAAGTGCCGCCTGGAGTTAACATCGTAAATAATATTCGGAATGTATTTTCTGCAGATAACTTTTCAAATGTTAAAAAAAGAAGTTTTTTCCGTACCCGGATTCGTAAAACTGGCGTTTTAAAATGCGTCTATTTGATACCCCTTTTGACCAAATAATTTGATGGTTCCCAATGATTTTCCCAAGTGTCCGTAAACTGTGGAAAATCACCGTAACAATGTTAACACATGGCCAGGGTTTCTTTATTTACATTCCGAACATTTTGAATGCATTTTTCTATTCACTTATTCCTTAGAACCTTTTTCCCGGATAATATGTGGCCGGATAATCTGAACGCATTATTTTCATTTGGTCTCTAGCCCGTTTTTGTTTTTGTTTTTGTTATTTATTTTATTTTATTTAGCTGTTTAATTTTCATTTGTTTTATTTTATTTAAGATTATTTATTTTATTATTAGTTTAAGTTTTTAGAGTTTGGTTTTATTAAAAAAGTCAACAACAACTAACTGAAAGTAACTTCAAAACATAGAAGTTATAGTTGTTATTAGTTAATTATATAAATAAATAAAAATTATACTGGTCGTGGGACTCGCATCCACGACTTTGCGGCTTGTTAAACCGTATTACTGCCATCTGTCAAGGCGCAATTTTGATCAGATCAACTACGTCGTTAATCCGGATCAACGTTGCGGTCAGTCTATGCATTAATAAACGCTCGAAAAATCTAAAATTTCGACCTTTTTTACAACCATGAAACTCAAAGGTGCGATTATGTGGCTTGTGGAGGCGAGTTGTTCCCTTTTGAGTGTCCTGATTTTTCCTTCGCCTCATCTGGTCACCCTGGCTCCGATAAAATTAAGAGTGGTAGATTTTACATACAGGAAATGGTAGAAGTTGGTAGATTTTTTTACAGAAACAATATTTGATAGTTTTTACTCATATACGATAATCAAGGCGAGTTCATATAAGGCTTGTTATCAGAGCAGCTGTATTTTGGTTCTAAACACACGCACAAACCATTTCAAGGAACAAGCAACATTGTTGCCCACTTGTTTGAGATATTTAAATAAAGTTGATTTGAAGCCCAACGAAAGCTAAATATTCATCTGGAATTGGCCCTTTTGCTCTTGTACTCCTGCTATCGCCTTGGGATAAATTGTAATTTTTCATAAAACTACAAAAACTGTATTTTACGTCAATAAAACATTAAACAAAAAACTGTATATAAAACTCGGCCCAAATCACGGTATCCGGGAGTAATTTTCA
>NW_023459124.1:0-21008 GCF_013731165.1 Rhagoletis pomonella | reverse complement strand
TTTTTTCTAATATGTGTAGTCTGTAAGAACATCCTGTTGGTAGACTTCATAAACAAATAAATAAATAAAAACCATGTAACCTTAAGAAGGAGCGTTCACTAGAGGTGGAGAAACCATCGTGACACTATTGATGCATCGATGTTTTTGCATTTTTTCTAAACATCGATAGTTGATGGCGACAATCGATGTTTCTTTTGTACACCTCTGCGCATGTAAAATGAAATAATATTAGTTTCCTGTTTAAAACCTTTGAAAACAAAAATCAACATATTTTATCTCTTTTAAATAATATAATAATAATAATACTAGATTGACAACCGCCGTTCTCTTTTTAATAGTTTTATGTTAATCCCAGTGAATAAAAATGTTACGTTTTTACAAGCTTTTATTTAACTTCACTTACATACATACTTATATCTCCTGGAATTTTTCTATCAATTCTAACCAACTTCCCGATGAGCTAGAGACTTGAAACTTTAAACTTAGCGCAAAACTCGATGCTTTCAGCAGCCACCACGTCATACACCAAAAAAAAATTTACTTTTCCGGTAGGTGGACCAGGGACCGATCTATTCGAAAAAATCGTATTATGGTCCGATTTGCTTAAAATTTGGTACGTAGCACAGTGCTTCCCTTCCATATAAAATGGGGGTAAAAATAGAATTATGGACGGATTTGAAAGAAAATTCGCTTCTTAGTAAAGTGGGGACGCTAAATTGAAAAGTGCAATTTATTTTTGGATAACTTGCATACTTTCACTGTAGATGCAGTTTGACGTTGAAAAATTGGGTTCTTTTGGCATTTACATATTTTCAAAAGTGAAGTGTCAAATGACAGGGCTTGGCCTGTAGATGTGCAATAAAGTTTTATTTTTTTTGAAACGGGTTGCCATCTGTTACAAATTTTATTAAAATTATTTAATAAGTTAAATGAATTTGATATTACAATATGGGTATCAATTGAAATGGTTTTAAAAATGTTTTACTCCTAAACGACATGTTGACACATGTTTAAAAATTCCAATTCACTTTAGGTGAAGAAATAAGGTATCTGAAATATGTAAATCAATATGGATATCAGACAAAAGAAAAATTGGACATATTTAGCAAGAAATAAGTGAAGAGTAAAACATTCCTGAGTTAATTTAAGAGTCCAGTAATTTAGAGGAATGTAATCAGAACAAACCACTGATTTACAAGGTATGTATTTGTAATAAAATAACAATATGATGTCTTAAACCTTTGGTTTGACACAATTATTATTTTGGTTTAACTAAAATTTGACTTTGCAAACAGGTGGCAACCCTCTTCGTAATATTTGCAAGCTGAAACCTTCTTAAACCTCTTTCATATGATATGGTGATACTTATATATTTCAATTACCAAATTCCTTTAATTCAAATGGAATTTAATTATTTAAACAGGTGGCAACCCTCTACATGTAGTTAAGAAATAAACCCTTTTTATACACATTTCGATTGATACCCATCTCTTAAAAATTCATTTAACTTATTAAAAAATTTGAATTTAATTTTTTTTACAGGTGGCAACTCTTTAAAACAAAAAAAGCTCTATTGTGTACAGGTCAAGCTTTTTAATCTGACACTTCATTTTTGAAAATAGAACCATTCCTGCAGATCTGATGGAACTGGCAATAAATGAAAAAATGATTTTATGCATTAGCAAAAAACGCATTACTTCACAAAGTGCAAAAAATTACCAGGTTTCTATTTCTTCTTTCGAAAGCTAAAAACCCGCACTATTTAATAAAATAATAAAAAATAACATATTTTTACTTATATTTTTTATTCATTCCATTAAAATTACCATTTTTTGAAATTTGAACGCAAATTTCATCGCCGCTGTTAGGCATTTCTGCAACGTTGGAGTTTTTCTTGTTCCGTTTTAACATTACATTTTTGCTTATTTGTTTACATATTCTTTTGTAGGTGGTTCGATCAGACATAACATCAAAATGATAATATAAAATTTCGACCTTTATTTTATTTGTCCTGAATACGAAAAAGGATCTGCGATGTGCAGAAAAAAGGTGTATTGGGAGTAATTTTTGAATAAGGATATTTAGATAGAAACTTGTAAAGAAAACAAACTCCCGATAACGCCTGCATTGTCTCCTGCACGACTTTATAACTAACTTAAAGCTAGTTTTGTCATAGCTAATTAAAAGCTAGATATTTATCGAAATCCCGCAAAAAAGCTAACTAGAAGTTGGTTATTTTAATCAATTGATATTTTTTTTTTGCAGGGAACTTACTTATTCGTTCTCTTCGTGTGATTCGTTTCAAAAGAAAGAACCGGAAGCCTACAAACAATATGGCTACAGATTATGCAGAGTTGCTTATCAGGGCCGTAGCCAGGATTTTTTTTCGAAGGGGGCGGGGGGGG
Organism: Rhagoletis pomonella; assembly: GCF_013731165.1. Lineage (NCBI taxonomy): Eukaryota > Metazoa > Arthropoda > Insecta > Diptera > Tephritidae > Rhagoletis > Rhagoletis pomonella. Next base: position 18,603 of record NW_023459124.1, on the reverse strand, counting down.
GGGGGGGGGGGGGTTCTGATAAAATATTTTTTTTTTTTCATTTTTAATTCAACATATTTTGATCAAAAGAAAAATACTGATAAAAATAAAATATTTCACACAAACAACAAAAAATATAATTGATAATCGCATGAGGCTATTGCCTGAAAATTTTAGCACTTAGTGGCCTTGTGCTACTATGATAGCACGGCCCAGTAATCATAGTCAACTTATGTACAGTAGACTGCATCACTCCCCATCCAAAAAAAAACCAAAATACCTCGCAAAAATATTCAGATTTACGTGAGGTGAACCGATTTGAAAATACCTCCAAAAATTTAGTTTTTTTATTAAAAAAAAGTTTTTTTTAGATATTTTTTTTTGAATATACCTCAGATTACTAAACAGTTTAAGCTTAAAAAGTTTGCATAAAAAAATTTAGAAAAAATTTTTCTACGGAATCATAATAATGAGATTTTTGATGCTATTTTTGAACTTTTTTCAAAGACTGGTTTAAGAAAAACTTGAATAACTCAGCCAAAACCTTACCAATTTAGACTTATGAAGTATCGTTGGTAAGGTATTTTATCTCCCTTTTAATTTCTTTGCGAATAAGCTCATTCAAAGTATGAAAGGGGAAGGTAAGATAAACGCGTGTCATTCCATGTTGAATTAAGATGTGTTGGTATTTGATAAAAAAAAAGTTTGGGACGTAAATGAGTTTTTTTTGCAAAGAAATAAGAGGGTGCGAAATAACCTCTTCACTGATACCTCATAAGTCTATATCGGTAAAGCAGTTATTCTAGTTTTTCTTACACAAATCTTTGAAAAAAGTTAAAAAACAGCATCATAAATCTCATAATTATGATTCCGTAGAAATTTTTTTTAAGTATTTTTATGCAAACTTAAAGCTTAAACTGTTTAGTCATTTGGTGGTTTTTTTTCCAAAAAATCCTTTAAGAAACTATTTTTATTCATAAAAAAATACATTTTTAGAGGTATTTTCGAACCGGTCCAGCTCACAAAAATCTTAATATTTTTCCGCAATATTTTGGTAGAAGTCTTAAAATATGCTAGGTTTGGTAATCCCGCCGGAAAAACCTCAACTTTTTTTTGTGGCGATGCAGTCTAATGTACAGTAGTCGAAAAAATTATAGCTGCACCAAATTTTCACAAGTTTTAAAATCTTATTTTTTTTTGTTATTTAATTTTGGTTAGTTTTTTATAGTTCATTCTTTAACAACATCCGTCTAAACACAAGTTTAAAGGCAGTGTCACACGATTGGGTATTTGCCAAAATTTTGTGCAATCGTATCCTGTGAGTACCCAAATGTTTTTCTTTATCCCAATCACGAAAATTAATTTATTAAAAGTTTATTATTAGTGCTAAGCGACGTCAACAGACTAGAATGAGTTAAAACAAAACACCCTTTTTGTCGCTTAAAAATGTTTATTTTCTGATATTCAACAACAACTGAAGATGTCACCACGCGCGTGTTGAAACAATTGTTTTGGAAAATAAACATTTTTAAGCGACAAAAAGGGTGTTTTGTTTTAACTCATTCTAGAAAATTAATTTGTTGAAATTTTCCAGTAGAACATCGCTGTATTGTACCAATCCTTTGACTACAAAAAAAATTTCCCATTTTTTTATTTTGTACCAATAGCCCAATATAAAAATGTACTAATCTGTACAAAAATTTATGCAGTTTAAAAAAAAATCAACAAATTTTCGTAAAAATTTCGTTTTTTTTAATAAGATTCGGAGCAGCTGTAATAGAATAAAGTACAAGTTTCAAATGGCTAAAAACTGTGATTGATTTTTTTGTTATTTTTTAAAATCTTCGAAATTTGTACGAAAGTTTGTTGATTTTTTTTTAATATAGCACAAATTTAGAAACTTGGATTTACACGGGTTTTGTTAAAGAATAAACTATATTTAAAAAAAAAAAAATAACCAAAATTAAATAACAACGAAAATAATACGTTAAAACTTCGCAAAAAGTGGTTCGGCTATAATTTTTTGACCACAGTATGAATTTTTTAATATCTTTAATTGGACATGCACATTGTACATAAAGTACAAAACAAAATTAAAAAATACTTGCATTTTTTCAAAGCTGATTTAGCCTTTTTTTAAGTTTTTAGTGCCTTAAAATCCGGTTTGTCCGAACAGAACAAAACCCCCAAACCCCCACCCCCCCCCCCCCCCACCCTAAATACGGCCTTGTTGCTTATAAATGTACATATTTTTACAAAACAATAAATCAATCGGCATCAAAGTATGCAGTGCAAAGTGTTTAGCAAATAAACCGGTATTATCAAGAATCTAAGTTTTATCAGTAACAGTGTCACTGAAGACAAAGAATTTTTTGATAAAAGAGACCCCTGGTTTACAGCAAAAATGTTCAATAGATGCCACTATCCAATTCCTAAAGAATTTCTCGCTGATTCCGAAAATCTAGTTAACTTTTCAGTGCCAAATTTTTGCATTTGTGCTAAAGCCTGTTCTGTTACAAAAAAATCAAGTTACTAATGAAGAAAATCCATGGATAAATAAAGAAGTAGTGAGAGGTCAAATGAAAATGCGCAAAGATTTTTATACCCGAGCGCACTTGTGCACAAGGGTATATTAATTTTTTTCACATAACGGTTGTTTGTATGAAAAATTAACAGGAAATAAAGTTACTCATACGCCACGTATACCTGAGTAACACGCTTATTATTTATTTATGGAGAATATAAGCTATACTTTGCCGTATTTCATATTAAGATTGTTAAATTGGTTCGTAAGATATACGAGATTAAGTGGAACCACTTTTTGTTTTAAGCTGAATATGGGTAAATTGAAAATTTCTCGAAAAAGTATCCATAGAAAAAAAAATTACTCGATTTTCCGAATCATCGAACAATTCTACATAGAAATTGGATAGTGGCGTCTGGAGAACAAAAACCAAACTAAAATTTGTGATCCAGAGGAATCAGCATAAAAATATAAAAACAAAGAATGTTTTTTTTGAGTTTGAAGTAATGTTTTTGAAACAACTTCAAGAATTATTTTTTGGAACAATGGAACTAAGGTTAAGCCTTTTTCATTAAAGATAATCAACATAAAAAAATAAAAACAAAATATTTTTTAACAAAAAAATAAAGAAAATATACATTTGAACTACAAAACAAAACATTTAAAATATAAACAAATATGCTATACACTTGTAGATATGTACATACAATAGATTTTTATTCGCTAGTTTACGTCATCTACTTCATGCAATTTTTTTTTCAGTGACCAATAAATTAGAACAGATATGTATCACAATTTTCATTATTTTTCATTTTACTGCAACTACATATGTATGTAGAAATTTAATTTTACCTGAAAATGTGATTTTTTTTACGGAAGCAGCAAAACCGTGTATGTACCAATAATGCCGCATAATTACTCCTTTCCCTGACTTTGTACGATATATCGTACAAATTTCAATGGGCCGTAGACCACGCCCAGACAATTGAACAAAATAGTCGTGAAAAATTGAGTTTTACTTTTTTTGGGTAACTACTTTAGAAAATGGTAACAAAGGGTTAAGAATGTATGTAGTACGCAGGTAAGGTCAGCGAGGCGTTGCAATATCTGAAGCCTTAACTATTATAAATATTATTGAGATTTTCAGTTGCTCTGACAATATAATTTTGGTTCGTGAGTGTGTGTTTGCTTGTAGAGCAGTGATAACACGATTTGAACATTTGTACAGATTTTTCCATTTTGTCCGTTACAGAGTGGTGTTGTTTGGAAAGTTGTTTTTGAGCTGAACTCATTCTCGATAAAAATTTCTAGAAAACACTACCTTGACTACCAAATGTTCAAGTGTACAAATTGTGTGATCCCTGCTTAAGAGTTTGTCTTTCTTCACAATTAATGGGCACTGATAATAATATAGGGCAGGGGAATGATCTGAAGAGAGATCAAACAACGCTTCTATACCAGGGTAGGTTTCTTTGCTCATAAAATAGAAAACATCTATGGCTTGTTGTAATGTGTCACTGTGTTAGCACTGTGAGTAGGTTTTCCAAATTTTCACAATATCAGTTTACCCTCATTCTGTTTCTTGGATGCGTCCAACTGTTTGGTATTATATCAAATACCTTTTGAAAAACTTGTTGCTTACTGGTATATGCAGAATTTTACTAATTACCTTCGGAAATTTTCTGAACTCCGTATTCGTATAAAAATTTTATCCAGTGCGTATCTAAATATCAAGTGATTGAATTGATGGATATAAAGGTAGGTTTATAAATCAGATATATTTATTTAAAATGCAGTTGAAAATCGATAATAGTTTCAACAATGGCAAGGTTGTTAAAATATTTTAAATGACACTAGAAGAGCGATTCAAACAAGAAAGCCACTTATTGTTAGTCGAAGAGTGTAACAGTGTAGAGTAAACAGTGAGGTTAATTTTTACCTTACTAGTGTATGTATCGTTACCTAAAGGTGAAAAAGTGCCAAGCCCTTTTTTTTAAATTGTTCAGGAGAGACGAAAAATCGTTTTAGTTTCGCATTATTTATCATTCTGCATCAAAAACTATCCTTTAGGTAGCAATATATGTACTTCACAATATACATACATACATATGTATGGAAATCAGGGATACTAAAAAAAAAAGATTTTTCACGTCATTTACTCCGATGGCTTTATTAAAACTATAAACAATGCGATTGTTTGCCATATTTTCGATTTTTCGCAATTTACTCGAAATTTTGAGGGTTTAGAAGTCTAACGGACCTCAGATTTGGATTCAGCGGGGCAAAATACATGTCGGTAGGTGCAGTGGCGGATTTAAATATTTGCCGCCCCTAGGCAATTCATAACTTGCCGCCCTTTTTTTTCACGAAAAAAAAAATATATATATATATATCAAATATGATTGTTATTGTCAGTGCTTTATTACAATATAGTTCGTTAATAATGAAATACATAACGGAATTAACAAATTCGACATCAGCATGGATAAGGTATTCAACAAAAACCCTCTTTCAAACACTTCTTTTTCATAGTTCTTTACGTCTTGATTTTTCAGCTGCGAATTCGCAGATAATATCTTCACAATCGATAGATAGAAACAAATCTGACTCTATAGTCAGCAATGCAAGAGCATTCAGTTTGTTTTCGCTCAATGAAGATCTGAGATAGTTTTTCACGCGTTTTAAAACAGAAAACGATCTTTCTGCGCTACAATTGGAAATAGGAATTGAAACAAACATCCGCAACGCAATTTCAACATTAGGGTAAGAGATCTGCAGATTATCTTGTCTCAGCATTTTCAACAGTTCCAGAGGAGAATAATTTAAAATCTTCTTTTCGGTGCAGTATGCCTTGAAAAAGACCATTTCATTTCCCAAATTTTCCTCAAGATCTTGGGTGTAGTATTGGCTCAATATGATGGATTTTTCACGTAATTCTTCGTTGCTCAGATGTTTCATATCAGTGATGAGAGAAAATTTCGAATAGATTTTTTGATACGCCTCACGTCTCCGTGTCAATTCTGTCAAAATACGGTCCAAGATAACGTTGAATGTGTTGGCCAAATAAAATCGCTCATCCGGAAGATTTTTTGACCTCGCGCAAGACAAACAGAAGACCATACACAGATACACTGCCTAATTTGACATACGACGGAAGCTGACCTTCAGATTATTCACGTTATGATACACTTATGAAAAACTGGTGGGCTTGGAATCAAGAATTTTCTCGAAAATGCACGCTCGTGTCAAGTGTGGTAACCTTTTAGATGATTCTCGTTCTCGGGGCAGCGTGTCGGCTGTTTCTTTGCGTCACGCGCAGACGTGAATGAAAGTTAAATGGAAATTTCAACGACTGCTATACTAAGGAAAAATTCGCAGCGTAATTCTAATTTTGAATTGTATTGAATGAGATGAATCATTAATAATATTTTACAGACACAAACACAATTTCAAGTGCAGCTGAATCCAAATAAATTTTTTTCTTTTAATTTAGCTGTCTTAAATTTTGCCGCCCCTTAATTCTGCCGCCCTAGGCTTCAGCCTATGTTGCCTGTACGATAAATCCGCCACTGGGTAGGTGGGTCTGATTAAAAGCACACACCACTTTTTTGTGTGTGCTTCTTCTTCTTATTTGGCGCTATAAACGATTTTGGCTGAGTTCAACAAAGCACGCCAGTCGTTTCTTTTCTGTGCCAAACTGACGCCAATTGGAAATGCCAAGTGAAGCCAAGTCCTTCTCCAACTGGTATTTCCATCTCAGTGGGGACCTCCCTCTTCCTCTGCTACCCCCGAGTTGAATACTTTCAGAGCTGGAGCGTCGGTGTCCATTCGAACGACATGGCTAAGCCAACGGAGCCGCTGTATTTTAATTCGCTGCACTATGTTCATGTCGCGGTAAAGCTCGTACAGCTCATCGTTCGTAAAGACCCGTAAATCTTCCGCAAAATCTTAATCTCGAATACTCCAAGAGCCGCCTCATCGCACTCTAAAGCATTTGTATAAAATTAAGACTAAAATAGGAGTAAATGCATGTTTAAATTATTTTGGTGTCCAAAAATGGACATTTTTGCACCTACTTATGTGAAAAACAAAAAATTGTCTAATCTATTTATATAAAAATGAAATGTTTTTCGTATGACCGCTATGCCTGACCAAACGGCTGAACCGATTTCAATTCTGTAAAAAGTGTTTTTTGGACCTTCTGTGTGGAAGGTTTTTCGATTTAAAAAAATTTGAAATTTTTTGTTGTTGCCGATATATGAAGAATGCTGAGACGTCAAGATTTCACAATTTCACAGAGTTTTCTGTACATTAAATGTCACTAAACTACTAAACGGCTGGGCCGATTTGGTTCATATTTGGAACGTATATCAGTACCATGAAAATAAATATTTCTACCAAAAATTTGCTCGCTAGGTGGCGCTGGGGTCAGGATATTCCTAAAAATTGCATTTACTTGCCGATTTGGCCCATATTTAGAATAAAATTTAGCCAATTGAAAAGAAATATTTGGGCTTAAAACTTACACGATAGGTGGCCCTATGGCCGAGATATCCCCAAAAATTATTTTTCGCTAAGAGAAGGATATAAATATCTACTATATATTTGTGGAAGTATGTATGTAGGTATGTGCCAGGTTGCAGCCTAAACGGATGGACAGAATCGAATGAAATTTTGGCAGAGTATTGCCATGACACCTGGGCTTATAATAGGAAGAAAAAATTGGGATTCGATAAGGGGGCGTGGCACTTCCAATAGCCGTGAAATTTTTATCAGCAATAACTTCGGAACCATAAGCCCCACGAACTTGAAACTCGGTACACAGGCATACCTATGGTAGGTGCTTATAGTAGGCTATAAATAAATGAGTTCGTAAAATGGCGTGGCACATCCCATAGGCGTCACAATTTTTAACAGCTACAACTTCAAAACCATAAGTCATATGAACTTGAAATTTGGTATGCAGGCACAGCTACGGTAGGTGCTTATAGTAAGGTGTATATGAATGAGTTTTAAAAGGTGGCGTGGCACATCCCGTAGGCGTGGAATCTTTTATCAGCTATAACTTCGACACCATAAGCCTCACGAGATTGAAAATTTGTATGCAGGAACAGCTACGGTAGGTGCTTATAGTGAGGTGTATATGAGTGAGTTTATAAAAGGGGGCGTGGCACATCCCGTATGCGTGGAAGTTTTTATCAGCTATACCTTCGACACCATAAGTCACATGAACTTGAAATTTGGTATGCAGACGTATCTAAGGTAGGTGCTTATAGTAAGGTATATATAAATGAGTTTGTAAAAGGGGGCGTGGCAGATCACATAGGCGTGACATTTTTTATCAGCTATAAATTGGAAATCAAAGCCACGTGAACTTTAAATTTGGTATGCAGGCATAGCTATGGTAGGTGCCTATAATAAGCTGTAACTAAATGAGTCTTTAAGAGGGAGCGTTGCACATCCCATGGGCGTGGGAATTTTCATCAGCTATAACTTCGGAACCATAAGCCCCACGAGATTGAAATTTGGTATGCGGGTATAGTATGGTAGGCGCTTATAAAAAGATATATATAAATGAGTTTGTAAAAGGGGGGCGTGGCACATCCCATAGGTGTGAAATTTTTTATCAGCTATTACTTCGACACCGTAGGTCACATGAACTTGAAATTTGGTATGAAGACATATCTATGGTAGGTGCTGATAGTAAGGTATATACATATAAATACATGTTTGTAATAGGCGGCGTGGCACATCCCATAGCCGCGAAATTTTTTATCAGCTATAACTTGGGAACCATAAGCCCCACGAACTTCAAACTTGGTATGCAGGCACCGCTATGGTAGGTGCTTATAGTAGTGTAGGTGTATATAAGTGAGTTTGTAAAAGAGGGCGTGGCACATCCCATAGGCTTGAAACTTTTTATCAGCTATAAATTCGAAAGCATAAGTCACATGAACTTTAAATTTGGTATGCAGACATATCTATGGTAGGAGTTTATAATAAGGCATATATAAATGAGTTTGTAAAAGGGGGTGTGTCACATCCCATAGGCGTGGAAATTTTAACCAGCCATAAATTGGGAACCATAAGTCACATGAACCTGAAATTTGGTATGCAGACATATATATGGGAGCTGTTAAGAATAAAGTATATATAAATGTGTTTGTAAAACTGGGATAAATATGTATTCAACTATTAGACCACCCTGATATTAAAAACTGGTTTTTTTTTAACCTTAAAGTCTTTAGATCATTTTGAAATGGAAGGATTAAATCATTTTATTGATCCGGCGATGCTCTGAAACGAAACATGCGCATGTATAATGAATAAAACTACTTCTGAAATAAGCATTATACCGGAAAAGTGCAGCTATACTAAAAGAGCTAAGCGAATAGGAAGCCAAACGGAATCTGCCATAGTAGACTAATCTAAATTTAAAAATTCAATCGTTATCTACCTTAATCCACCTTATATTCGTAATGGAACAAGATCAATAAATAGTAGTTGAAGAAAATAGTTTTCCTCCTCTAATTTGTGCTGAACTTAATATTTGTATTACTGTTATATATTTTGATTTGTTTACCCCGAACGACGTCGGGTGCTCTGCTAGTATTCTTATAAAAATTGTGTAATATTTACGTTTACAACCAAAAGGTTGAAATTTTATACACGAAATGTCTAAAAGCACACATGATGTTTGATTTCACACTAAAATGTCTAAATTTGAAGCAGGAAGTGCCTAAAAGCACACATGCTGTTTGATGATTTTACACACTTATAATCGTTTTTCTCTTGAAATAGCAGTAAACGTTCATTTGTTGTGAAATCGTCGCGTCAGTCGGTTCGGTGTGAGCAAAATTGGCGTAATAAATATATATTTATAAAAGCAGTTAGTGGTATTTTTATAAGTTCATAGTTTTATAAATATTTTGGAAATGTTTGTATGTAAAGTGTGTTTTTGTAAATTGTAAGGGAAGTAAATTGTAATATGTTTGAATGTTTGTTTCCGAAATGTAAGAAAAAATTTATAATGCTTATGAATTGCATTTTTCTAGAAATCATTCCGAAAAAGGCGATGTGGTTAAATGTTTTACTTCTATGAACAGCAAATATAATTGTTCGGTGGAATCTTGTGCATTTTTTTGCATCAAGCATAAGTGAAGTGTATTCACATAATTTAAAGCAATTTGCTTGCTGTGAAAAGGTTAATTGTCCAATACTTTCGTGTTTTAAACCATTTTCTAATGCAAGCTCATTTCGATCACATTTTTTCCGTAAGCATAAGCAAGGGAATAACTCCTCTTTGGAGAAAGATATGTATGAAAATATAGAAGAGATATCTTTAAATACAAATAGTTTCGAAGAAGTTAAAAATAGTATTTGCACTAAATCTACCAGCATCAATAGCTTCACAAACATGTTGACAAAGTTAAAATGCAAGTATAACGTTTCAGATATTTGCCTCGAATTTTTGTTTAAAGGGCTCTTGAATATAATTACCATTGATAAAAATTCACAAATATTGAAAGTAAATCATATTTTTGATGGCGCTGAACAACGCATTATAAAAAATGAGATTATTAGCTGCATTCAGGACTCAGACTTAATCAATGATTTAAGAAACATTATTTCGAGGCGCAATAAAACAATTGTTTTTCAAAAAGTTATTACTTCGTTTCTCCGAAAGAAATTTTTTTAGGTGTGGATAATTACCACAAAGAATGCGTTTATCATTATATACCCCTTCTAGAGACTTTGAAAAGTTTGCTTAGTAATGGAAAATATTTTGAAGTGTTTTGTAAAATGAAAAGTTGTAAAATTAAAATTTATTCGGATTACAATGACGGTATCGTGTATAAAAACCAAAGTTTTTTTAATTCCGGTGAAAAACGCATTTAGCTCTTATTTTTTCAAGACGCATTTGAGTTGTGCAGCCCCTTGGGATCATCCAAAAAGAAGCACAAACTGATTGGATTTTATTTTATGATAGGAAATATTGATGTGAAGTATAGGTCTGTGGTACAAAACATTCACCTAATTTTATTATGCAACGAAAGCTATATAAAAAATTTCGGCTTCGAAAATATTTTAAAACCATTACTTAGTGACCTGAAAACATTGGAGACAGAAGGTCAAACTTTTCTGAATAAAAAACCCGGCATGCAAGAACACTTATTTGGAACTGTGTTTGCAGTAATTGGCGACAATTTCGGTTCCCACCAAATTGTTGGTTTCAACCAAACTTTCAGTTTTTCACAATATATTTGCAGATATTGTTTCTTTGAGCGTAAGAATTTAGCTTTAAAAAATATCGAAGTTTGCGAACTAAGAAATAAAAATAATTATAACGAGCAGCTTTTGGAAGACATTTTAAGCCGAGGGGTTGTTCGTGATTCTGTCTTTAATGATCTCCGATATATTCATGTTTGTAATCCGGGATTGCCTCCGTGCATAGCTCATGATTTATTTGAAGGTATTGTACCTTATGATTTAATGGAAATTCTGATAGACTTAAGTGTTACTTTTTGTTTTACTTTTGATTGCGTAAACGTATTTTTAGGAAGTTTAAGAAAAAAAATTGCATTACATATGTAATTTCCAAAATTAAAGTTTAGTATGAATAAACTAGTAGGTAAGACAGATAAAGTGTGGCATATTCTATTTTTGATGCCCTTGGTTTTAATGAATGTTGTTTCTGACTATGAAAATCGAATGTACTCTTTATGGTACAATGGTTAATATGTGCCGATTAATATGTTCTGATACAATATCCGAATGTGAGTTAGAATTACTCAATTACCACATACATGTTTATTTCGAATTACGAGAGGAATGCCTTCCTAATGTAAAGCTTAGACCTAAACATCACTATTTTAAACATTATCCAGAAGTAATGAGGCAATTTGGACCTCTAAAAAAATTTTTTCTTCGCTGCTTTTTGAACACAAACATCAATATTTCAAGAATATTGCAAAGAAATGTAAAAATTTTAAAAACATTACTTTAGCAAATAAACATCAATATTTACAAGCAAGTATTGTTGGGGATAGGTTAAGAACACATATTATAAGCAATAATGTCTATGAATTGAATCACGATGTGTTCAATATAAATATTCCAAAAAAGTATATAAATATTTGTATCCAATGCGATTTTGTTTTGTGGAACTAAATATAAAAAGAAAGACGTTGTACTATTTTCAGTTGACGAGCAAGGTTTTGTATCTGTTCTTACAATCAACTCAATTTTCATAAGCGAAGATTATACGGAATTTTCACTATTTGGAAATTTAATGAAAATGTGGTACAATAGCACCATTAGTTTATACGAATCTATATCTGCAAATGATAACAGTTTTGGATTGATAAGTAATAATATTTACCTTGATAATACAACAACCGCTGTCGGCCGCTGTGGTGTAGTGGTAAGCAGTGCGCGCTTCCACTCCGCAACTCCTGGCCTCAAAGCCTGGTCAAAGCATCAGCGCAAAAAATGTAGAAAAAAGGCTTTTTCTTAACTGCGGTCGTCCCTCGGCAGGGAATGGCAAACCTCCGAGTGTATTTCTGCCATGAAAAACAGCTTGTCATAAAAATACAATTGCCGTTCGGAGTCCGCGTAAAACTGTAGGTCCCTCCACTTTGTGTGACAACATCAAGGCGCACGCCACAAATCGGAGGAGAAGCTCGGCCAAACACTAACATATGTGTAAGCGCCAATCTATTATTATATTATTAACACAACAACCAACAAAATTGCTTAGCTTCAAAAATAAGCAATACTTTGCACCATTTTCTTCTTTTGTAGAAAATACTTAAAGCAAGTGCCTCGTATTAAAAATAGAAATTTAGTTCTGTAAAATATTAAGTTTTAGTTTTAGCCTTAGTACAAAAAAGCATTTCAAAATGAGCAAATATCTATGTAAAATATGGAGCGCAGATAAAAAAGTATGATCCAGAAAAACAGTTACTAAATAAATCATTAAATATCTAATCTAATTTGGGTTATATTTCTGATTTTTAGCTAAAGAGTATTCCCTAAATGGAATACGACGGAACTGATATAGATGACGATGAGACCTTAGAGGAGAAGGCTACGTTATTGCTCTTAAATGCTGAAGAAAAATGGACACCCGACAGGATATTTAATAATCCAGCTGCTGAAATCCACCCAATAGATTTCCCAAGTACACAGCCGTCTCAAACGTCTACTATTTTTATACCCGAGCGCACTTGTGCACAAGGGTATTATAACTTTGTTCACATAACGGCTGTTTGTAACAGGCAAAACGAATAGAGATAGATATAGACAAATGTATACATAAATGATCAGAATGAAAAGAGAAATCGATTAAGCGGTGACTGTCTGTCCGTCCGTCTGTGCACACGATAACTCGAGTAAAAATTGAGATATCTTAACGAAACTTGGTACGTGGACTTCTTCTGGGCATGGGACAGATGGTATTGAAAATGGGCAAAATCGGACAGTAAGCACGCCTACCTCCCATATAACGGTAATTTTCAGAAATACGAAAAGTGCGATATTTTAGTAACTACTGAAGATAATTCACCCAAAATTGCTATTTACAATGAGTTTTAGACGAAAAATAAGAATATTAAAAAATTTTGGCAAACGGGCGTAGCCACGCCTACTTATTGTTACATGCGTATATCTTGGTAACCGCTGCACCAATTTCTTCCAAACTTGGCACAGTTGTTGGTCCTGCTACAACATACCAAATGGCCGAAAATTTTTAAAATCGGACAATAACCACGCCCACATCCCATATAACGGTAATTTAGAAAAATACGAAATCCTCGATAAATCAGTAAATATTAAAGCTAATTTATTCAAAATTGATGGTTGCTACAATTTTTTACCAAGAAATACGATTATGATACAATTTTGGAAAATGGGCGTAGCACCGCCCACTTATGATCACATATATGTATCTCGCTAACCGTTCTAGCAATTTGAACCAAACTCGGTATGGTTATTGTGCTTGCCACATAAAAGCAAAGCGTTGAAAATTATTGAAATCGGACTACATTACGACCGCTTTTCATATAACGGTATATTTCAGAAATGCTTGAAACTGCAATATTTCGAAATTTAAGGACGCTAATTTACTTAAAATTTATACACCCCGGCTTATCGTGTAGCGGTAGTTTTCGGAAAGGTGGAAAACATATATTTAATAATTGCGCCGGGTATTTAATGTTCGGCTCCGCCCGAACTTAGACTTTCTTACTTGTTACGTTATCGGATGATGAAATAAATAATTTTTCTCAAACACTTCTCTGCTTCTCTGTGCAAAGATTATTTTTTAAAGACCCTCAGGAGAACAAATCTGTTAAGGATATACTAAACCACTGGCCAATGATATTTCACAAAACCTGCCTGTACGATCATTTTAACACATTAATGCAGCTTGGTGTTGAAAATTTCAAGTCAAACTTTGAGTTATCTAAAGCCAAAATAAGATCATTTTTATACCCGAGCGCACTTGTGAACAAGGGTATATTAATTTTGTTCATATAACGGTTGTTTGTAACAGCCAAAATGAATCGAGATAGATATAGACAAATGTATACATAAATGCTCAGAATGAATAGAGAAATCGATTAAGCCATGTCTGTCTGTCCGTCCGCCCGTGTACACGATAACTCGAGCAAAAATTTAGATATCTCAACGAAATTTGGTAGGTAGGTTTCCGTTAATCCAAGGTAGGTTGGTATTGAAAATGGGCGAAATCGGACTGTAACCACGCCCACTTCCCATATAACGGTAATTTCCAGAAATACGAAAACTGCGATATTTTAGTAACTACTGAAGATAATTCACTCAAAATTGATATTTACAATAATTTTCAGACGAAAAATTAGAATATCATAAATTTTTGGAAAATGGGCGTAGCCACGCCCACTTATGGTTACATGCGTATATCTTGGTAACCGCTGCACCAATTTCTTCCAAACTTGGCACAGTGTTGGCCTTGATACAGCATACTAAATGACCGAAAAGTTTAAAAATCGGTAACGGTAATTTTCGGAAATACGAAAATGCGATATTTAAGTAACTACTGATGATTATTCACTCAAAATTGATATTTACAACAATTTTTAGACGTAAAATAAGAATATTATAAATTTTTGGAAAATGGGCGTAGCCACGCCCACTTATGGTTACAAGTCTATATCTTGGCAACCGCTGCACCGATTTCATCCAAGCTTGGCACAGTTGTTGGCCTTGGTACAGCATACCAAATGGCCGAAAATTTTTAAAATCGGACAATAACCACGCCCACATCCCATATAACGGTAATTTTCGGAAATACGAAAATGCGATATTTAAGTAACTACTGAAGATTATTCACTCAAAATTGATATTTACAACAATTTTTAGACGTAAAATAAGAATATTATAAATTTTTGGAAAATGGGCGTAGCCACGCCCACTTATGGTTACAAGTGTATATCTTGGCAACCGCTGCACCGATTTCGTCCAAGCTTGGCACAGTTGTTGGCCTTGGTACAGCATACCAAATGGCCGAAAATTTGTAAAATCGGACAATAACCACGCCCACAGTCTACAGGGTAATTTAGAGAAATACGAAATCTTCGATAAATCAGTAAATATTAAAGCTAATTTATTCCAAATTGACGCTTGCAACAATTCTTTACCAAGAAATACGTTTATGTTAAAATTTTGGAAAATGGGGGTGGCACCGCCCACTTATGATCACATATATGTATATCAGTAACCGCTCTACCAATTTGTACCAAACTCGGTACGGTTATTGTGCTGGCCACATAAAAGCAAAACGTTGAAAATTATTGAAATCGGACTAAAATTACGGCCGCTTTTCATATAACGGTAAATTTCAGAAATGCTTGAAACTGCAATATTCCGAAATTTAAGGACGCTAATTTACTCAAAATTGATACACCCCGGCTTACCATCTACCGGTAGGTTTCGGAAAGGTGAAAAAATATATATTTAATACTTGCGCCGGGTATTTAATGTTCGGCTCCACCCGAACTTAGACTTTCTTACTTGTTTAAAATACAAAGTGAAAATGACGAACTTATATTCATTGCTATTTCGAAATACTTTAAGGAGAAGGACGAGCTCCATTTTAAATTTTATAAGGTATATAAATATACTTACATATGTACATATTCTTGTAAAAGAATTTGATAACTTTTTAATTATTTTATCCATTGTTTCAGTTTGGGATGACAACTGAAGAAGTTAAAAATGACATAAAAGAGCCAATGCCCTGGATTTCTATTATTGGTAAATATTACATAAGGCAGAGAGGAATATGTTCGTTAATACCAAATTTTTTATTTATTTGAAGACGCTCTTCAAAATATATCGTATATTTTTTTGAAAGAGAGATTACTTTTAAAGAAAAGAATGGAAACTTAATTGATTTAGTATTGCAGCTGCTTTGCTATTATTACATATTGAATATCGAATATCATAAAAATATATCGCAAACATGTAAATTTTTAATGCGATATTTTTTTAAGTTCTATCTATCTCAAATACGAGGCAAAAAAAAAACATATTAATAATTTAAAAAAAAATAAATAAATGCGAAAAATTTATGGACACATATATTTAATTAAATTTAAGCTTTTTATATAAATACATACAGCAGCGGTCAAAATAATAGCAGTAAAATTCGAAATGATATTGTTTGAAACTCCTGTTTATTTATTTATTTTTAATAATTTTTCTTCAAAATATAGTTCGATCAATAACAGAAACCACAGAAATAAAAATTTCAAAAATTTAACAAAGTTCACAAAAACGAATGAAACTTCAAAAAATTTTCCTCAAAATTTCAGAATTTTTGTCTAGAATGTCAAACAATATTTTTTAATTTTACTGATATTATTTTGACCGCTGCTATAAATATTATAAATGAAATAAATAAATATTTTAATTGAAGAGAGAATTAAACAAGATTTTGCCTATTATTTAAGGAAAACTAAGCACCTAGGGAAAAGATAAGCACTTAGTGTGTAAATATAAACGTCTAGTATATAAACTATTAGGCATCTAGTGTCTAAACTTTTGAACATTTACTGCGTAAAATTCTACAAAAGATGTTTAAAATAATAGTTGTGTTATTTTAGACATTTATAGTCGGTAATGTGTTGCCTACCATTATCGACGTAAATTTGCCAAAAATGGTTTAGAGTGCGGATGTTGTCATTGTCCATGCTTCTGCGCCATATGTATACCAGCACGGGCATGATGAGTGACTTATAGAGTGTGGCTACTCAGTCCAAAGTAGCACTTGTTGGCAAGAGTGACTCTGCGTTGGTTTTCCATGCTGACATTATTATCGGTGTTAATGCTGGTTCCCAAGTAAACAAAATTCTCTACTTTCTCGAAATTATAACTGTCAACAGTGACGTGGGTGCCAAGGCGCGAATGTGCTGACTGTTTGTTTGATGACAGGAGATACTTCGTCTTGTCCTCGTTTACCACCAGACCCATTCGCTATGCTTCCTTATCCAACTTGGAAAAGGCAGAACAGACTTCGCGGTTTTTGTTACCGATGATGTCGATGTCATCGGCATAAGCCAGCAGTTGCACGCTCTTATAGTAAATTGTTCCTGAGCGGTTTAGTTCTGCAGCTCTTATTATCTTCTCCAACATCAGATTAAAGAAGTCACATGAAAGGGAGTCGCCCTGTCTGAAACCCCGTTTGGTGGCGAACGGCTCGGATAGGTCTTTCCCAATTCTGACGGAGCTGGTGGTATTGCTCAGCGTAATTTTACAAAGCCGTATCAGTTTGGTGGGGATACCAAATTCAGACAGATTTGTGTGTTCTATATGTATATAATAGCTATTATTCTGAACTGTTTGTTTACTGGAAATCTTATTTTAAGTATAAAAACCAGCAAAAGTAAATGTATTTAATTGTTGGCGTCAGAGGGCCATGACGTTGGTCACCAGTAGACAAGGCCTCAAATCCTCTGTTTTTGTTTGCTTTTTATATAGATTTCTATCCGTTGGTGCAATCAATCTAGACCCCTAGAGTGTAAGTTTGGTATTATAATCTCCTGCTACAATAAACTTCTGCAAAAGTTAACATCACATTACATAACATAAATTTTAATTAAATAATTTTATAAAATTTAATAAATTTAAATTAAATTAATATCGTCGCTGAAATACAAAAAGTCGTGGCTACCCTGCAATAAATTTAATTAGTTTGAAAGTAGTTTATAAACTACTTTATTCTCAATGATAACTAATTGAAATTCTCACCATTTTACCTGCAACGAACTCATTTATTTAACATGGCGATGTCCTAGGAGGCAGTCAATTGCCTTTTCCTGCATGTATTTTCAACTACTTTAAAATGATTTTGGCTTAAAGAACTTCAAAGTCAGTATGTTTCAATACGCTTTCGTTCTGCACTTCACTGATGCTTTTTCATAACTAACAAAAACCGAAATTAAAAATTTAAAATTAAATGAGATTTGAACATGGACATTCTTGGCCACGACCAATTGTAGCAAACATCTTTGCACGCTCAGCTACAGCCAGATATGTAAATGTGCTTTCAAATGTTTAATTTGAATTGTGTGCAAGCAGCAAGTCGACTCTGCGACTCTGCATTTAATTGCAACTACTTTAAAATGAATTTGGTTTACACAACTTCAAAGTCAGTATGTTTCTTTTGAAAACGCTTGCATTCTGCACTTCACAGATGCTTTTTCATACTTCTAAGATACAAATTGCTTTTTGAGCGAAAATAGTATAAAAATTCGAAACATTTACTCATTGCATTTGCTTTAAAGTAGTCTTTCAATTAGTTGATTTAAAAAAAGTCACTTGTTTCCGCCAAGGTAACTACAAAAACAAAGTTCACTTTTTTACTGATTGTGATGCATTTCATCGAATTATATGTCCCCACATCATTTTATGTAACAAACAATTTTATTTAGTTACGGCTTTTTTGTATTTCAGCGAAGATGTGAGATAGATAGGTTTGCCAGACGTACCCCATTGGGACGTCATACCCCATTTTGACTTTTTGTCCCTTGCTACGGAAGGTTTGCACGAAATCGTTC
>NW_023459123.1:64202-74784 GCF_013731165.1 Rhagoletis pomonella | reverse complement strand
AAAAGTCTAGTGCATAGGGCGACATCTGTAGTGAATAGGGCGAGGTATATGACATCTAGATGTCGCCCTATGTACTACGTTCGCTACAGCGGAAATAGACGACACGCCATTTCTTTAAATAAAATTAATTGGTGCTCGTTTGTATGTACATACATATGTAAATGCATGTGTGTGCACCTTTCTATTAATTTCGTTGAATTATTTTAATATCTATCTCAAAATTTTATACAGACAAGACAAAAAAGTAGAAAATAAATAATATAAAAAAAAACTTTAATATACAACGCTTTTATAAATGGACTAAAAAGTAGAAAATAATATTTCTCAGTCCCATAGAATTTGTTTTGATAACTTTTGATTTTGAAATTTTAGCAAAAGTCGTTATAACCAATTTATGAGATTGAAAATGAAAAGCGTGGGGCGCATGCAATACAAAGCATTATATTTAATTGACAATAGGCAAACTACATAACATAGACCTAAAATTTCTTCAGCTTAAGTACAAATTTGAGATCGATTTTAAGCGGTCGTTATTCATACATCCACATACATATGAACATATATTACCCTTCATATCAATTCAGGTGGCTAAAAATCCGTTCCCTGGTTATAACAATATTATGATGACACCCACGAGCGATCGCTCGCCTCTAGATGACAAATATTTTTAGTGGGCACTTGTGCAAGTAATTTTGGAAGTAATATTAAGTGAAATGTTGAAATTCATAAATTTATCAGTGTAATATAACTTATTAAAGCTCTACAGACCTAAATACTATGTATGCATATATGTAATTACACACATAGTCAAAATAGTTATTCGTACAGTGATTGTTTTACAATATTCGCAATGTTTTTAATTTTTCGTTAATTTTTCACGAAAATTCTGTTTATATTTTAACAAAAACCATATAAATGAAATTTTCAAACTTTTTGCAAAACTTAAAAAAAATTATACAAATTTTCATCAAAATTTTGAATGACAGTTTTTAGAACAAATTTTGTATGCAGAGTTGTAGCTCATTCAGTTAATAAATCGCAAGCATCAAGTCGCTTTAAATCCTTTTTCTTCGATCGACTTTCAAGAAGGGTGAACGTGCAACATCTGTGTGTTGGAAGCCATTTTGAAATAGCGGTTCTTTCAAACTTTTCACAGGAAAAATTTTCTTGTGACTGAAATATTTAATAATTAAGTATTTGAGAAAGTATTAGCTGTATCTTAGGAAACAAACATTTTAGTGTTCCTTCCTGCATCTTTTTGGGGAATTTTGCTGGCTTTTTTACTAGCTTCAAAGAGGTGAGTGCTTGGCTTGGTTTTTTTTTTGATTGTTTCTTTTATTTAAAATGCTGGGCGCTTCGGCGTCGGAGTGGAGCGGTGACCCGGCTGGTGGTGAGGATCCTTTGGATTCAAATAGGTCCCTCGATGGGTTCACTGTGAAACAAAAACGACGTAGACAGAAAAGAAATAAGGGCAAATCAGATGAAGAAAGGGCGCGTAAAATACCGGCTTTTCAAGGCTCGATAGTGCGTAAGGGTTCGGTGATAAGCGATATGCTTGCGTTGCAAGGAAGTTCAGTGCCAAGTTCTGGTTCTGGAATTGATGAAAATGTGTCCTTGAATTCGGTGGTTTTGGATAATGAGGTGCAAAATGCGGGGGCTGTAAAGAAAGTGCAGTCGTACATAACCTCAAATGGTGAGCGTGTTAATCAGGTTGGTAGTAGTGACGAATTGTACCACATAACTTCGGGAGTTATGGCGGTGGCTTCGGGTGGTGTCGAGGAGAATATAACCTCAAACACGATAAGTGGTGGTCAAACTGGAAATAATTTGCAAATTGATAGTAGTGCAGGAGTGATGCCGGGAAAATTGAGTGGTAAGGATATTATTAGTTTTCCAGTGGATTATAAGGGAGCTTTTGCTGTACTATTAGACACAGCGAAATCCAGTATTTTTGATAATAAATATGCAAAGAATGGTGTTTTTCTGTGGAGTAAGATTAAAAATTTCGGCATTCAAGACTTAAAAGAGATACGAGCTGTAGGCAGGATGCTTTACAAGATAGTGTTTCTATCAGTGAAACCTGCAAATGAATGCTTAAGTAATGTTAATTTGATGAAAGCCAACATAAGAGCCTTCATTCCAAGGTCGTTTGTTGAAACGTGCGGTGTAATTCGGTACGTACCGGAGGAGCTCATGGATGATGCAATTTTGGACAATATCAAGTCGGACATAAAGGTGACTTCAATTTACAGAATAAAGAGACGTGACAAAGACAATAGAACTAATTTTATAAAGTTGAGTTTTGAAGGCATTCAATTGCCTGAAAATGTACAAATTTATTACACAAATTGTAAGCTTTTGCGTTATTTTCCAGCTGTTAAGCAATGTTATAATTGCGGCAGACTAGGACACATGAGGTTGGGGTGTAAGTCAAAGACCCGTTGAATACTCTGTGGTTCAGAGGGCAAATGTAATAAAAATTGTGTGAACAAAAAGTGTATACTCTGTGGTGATGTTAAACACGTATCTGTTAATAGTAATCTATGTCCGAGGTGGTAAAAGGAGAGGGAGATTGTTGAGGTGATGACAATCAAAAAATTAACAAAGAAGGAGGTGTATGAAACGTATACGCAGCCTAGCTCGTATAATCGGTTTCAGGCTTTAGCTGAGTTAGAGGAGGTTTTTCCTGCAATCGGAAATGAGGGTACTAGGGTGGTTAATCAGGATGCAGAGATAAATAGGCGGTTAGTAAGGAAAAGCTACAGGTCAGTTCTTCAAGGTCCTATGCAGGTGGGAAAAGTTTTACCTTCAAGGCCACCAAAAACGAAGAGTCCGCAGTTTCCAGTGTATCAACGACCTGAATGGACTAAGGTGTCTGAAATAGAAAAAATTATTAAATTACTGTGCAACAGGTTTGACATTGGCAGAGATGATCCGCTTATCTCTGTAATAGCGGCCTTAAAGTATGAAGATGGATGGTGTGAGGCTATTGACGAAAGGATGGACAGGGTTCGTAATAACAATAATTATGATAAAAATACTACAATATAATTGTGAGTGTTTGAAAACAAATAAAAATTACATTGACAGTTTCATTATTCATAATGATATAGACATAGTTGCACTACAAGAAATTTTTTCACACGATGACAGTAAAGAAGACCATAAACTTCTCAACTTTAAGCTTTTGAAAAAAAACCCGACCTGATGGGTATGGGGGAGTGGCGATAGGTTTTAAGAATGACATTAAATTTAGGAAGATTAAATACCAGACATCGTATGATATATTAATTACAAAAACTTTAAATTTAACTTGCAATCTGACGATCTGCTGTGTATATTTTCCGCCGAACATTGCAGTTGGAGCTTTTGAGTCGGAGGTTTCCAGTCTGTTTTTGTTTTTAAATGCACAGAATAATGTTCTTTTGTTGGGGGATTTCAATGCGAGAATGACTAGGTGGGGTGATACGGTGGACTCAGGTAGGGGAAAAACTTTGTGTGATCTGCTTGATGGTTCGCGTTTGAGATGCTTGAATGATGGGTCCAGGACTTATTTTACGACGTCGGTACTAATGGGTACAGGACACAGTAGTGTTCTTGATCTTGCGTTCACTGACATGATGGACAATGTAAAGTGGAGGTGTAAGAGAATGTTTGTGGGTGGTAGCCATCACTGTCCTGTAATGGTCGATGTAGACAACATCATAAAGCAACCCCGAAACTTTGTTTCGAAAAATCCGCTATACAAAAATTTAGGAAAAGTTAGGGGTGTTAGTAGTATAGGGGATCTGAATGAGGCCTTGACTGTAGCTAGACAAAGTGCAACAATTGATTTAAACAATTTTAAGCACACTCCCAAATAGTGGTAGGACGAATCCTTGGCAAAAAATACAGGCTGCTGAATGCTGCGCGGTGTAAAGCTAGGAAAACAGCGAGATTTGAAGATATTGAAGTGGCGTGTCAATTGTTGGATGAATGGAAAGCAGCGGTCAAGGAGGCAAAAAAAGCTAACTTTCTTGAGGCAGTTGAGGAATTAAGTTCACATCCAAATACGAAAAGGGCCTGGTTCTTCGTTAATAATGTGAAAAATGTACATAAGAACTCTGTCTCGCAGTGGCTTTCTGAAGATAAAACAGCGTATTTAGATTTTCTGTTGAATCAGATAGTTATTAGAAATTCCCCATCACTTGTTGAGATGCTGGACAAGTTACCGTCGACGTCGGGGCGAACTGAATTGGAGTATAATCATGTCTTTTCGCGGCTTTCACTGCTAATGTGAAGGAAAAAGTCTTCAGCTGGAGGAGAGGATAAAATAACCTACAAAATGCTTAAGGCTCTCCCTGAGGAAACTTTTGGTACTTTTAGAGGCCTTTTGCAGCAATGTTTTGATGGTAACCATATTGAAAACTCCTGGCGTAGGATTAAAATTGTACCGATACCGAAGGGTAGTGGCAGTTTAGAGAACATTGCAAATTTCAGGCCGATTTCTCTAATTACGGTCATGGTTAAAAGTATAAATATGGTTGTCAAGGAGCTGTTGACTGATTATTTAGAATCGAACCAACTCATCCCTTCTAGGTGTTTTGCATATAGAAGGAATAAGTCGACTGCAATGTGTTTGAACGAGTGTATGCAGGTAATCGTTAGTGAGAAGCATAATAAAAGGAAAGTTTTTGTATGCAGTATTGATCTTGCGAATGCGTACAATTGCGTGGATATTGTCCAGCTAGTAAAATTGTTGAATGAATATGGTGTGCATCCTAAAATCTACAGTTGGATTTATAATTTTCTACACAGGAGAACTCTGATCCTGGGAAAAAGCGAGATTGATGTGGAGAATGGTTTACCACAGGGTAGTTGCCTTTCACCTGTGTTGTTTAACACATACACGACTGAATTACATGGCTTGGAAGATGTTAATACTCACATCTCACTTATTGCAACTATTACTTGAGTAAATTTAATCCCGGGCGCCTGGGTCACTGCTCATCGTGTAACTCTCCTGAAACAGAGGAACATATTATTTTTGAATGCCAAGCACTTGAGTCGATGAGAAGTAATTATGGAATTTTTAGCTAATTCAATTGCTTGTTGGAGCTATTGAAATCCAATAACCTTGATTATTACAATGAACTGATAACCTTTCTTAGTGAAGCAAATAGGATTAATGCGTTGTGACAAAAAGATGCGGGATTGGGAAATAAAAGAAAAATGTACATACACAATTATAAAAAGTGCCTAAGCCACAAAGATATAAATTAAAATTTCAATTATATGTAAGTAGTTTTAATCTGTGATGTATGGTAGGCCACATTACACATAAATTATTTATCTTAAGATATGGATTGGATTAATTCTGTTCATATGTTTTTTAAGAATATTTATAACTCTACTGGAAAAAGAATTCCAAAGTTGAAAATAGGGATGCTAAAGTAATAAGTTAAGAATTGTGGCAAAAATGGGCTTTTCACAATACACTCATATATACGTTAAGGCATAGAAAGTAGATTTAAGTTTGAATTTGTATCTCCTAACTGCAATTATATAAATTTGTTGAAAAAAGAACAATATACATGTTGTGGGGAAAGTTTGAAAGTTAGGGAAATTTTTAAGTAAAACCTCATCTTAAGTATGGCAAAGCCACAGATTGACACACTGAAACCTTGAAGTTGCCAGCTCGTAAAAGAGCTAAATTGCTGTTGCTGTCATGAAAAGCAGCTGCATATTCACAAACATCTGAGTCGAGTCATACATAGAATGGGCGAATTATCTGGAGAGGAAGCGTATTTAATAAAAAGCTGAAGGAAACCTGGCAGTTTAAGGAAATTTGTTAATCCTTGCCATTTACGGATCTACGGATATAGATCTAAAGATATCAAAAAAAAAAAGTCGCTTTAAATTACCTTTAATTTTTTAGAATTTGTTTCTCAAGGGAGTTACATATCTGCTTCCATGAGCAAAATGTAGTTTTGCATGGAAGAAAACATTCAACACCATTGAGAAGATAAAATTTCAAAAATCAATGCAATTTTTCTCTAAAAAATGTGAGTCAAAATTTTGAAATATATACTACGTTTATACGCATGCATAAGTCGCTTTAATTCATTTCGCCGCGATTCAAAACATATGTATAAATTGAATTTCAATTCGCTTTGAAAGAGCGAAGTGTTTTGGCTCACACTCCATTTTAAATCGGTAGTTTATTTCTCAAGACAGTTAGAAAGAGTGTATAAACACATCTCTCACTCAAAGCGAATTGGAGATCAGCTGTTCCGCTCAAATTTCAAATAATCGCATCAGTATTTAAAAGCTGATTAATAATAATCGTTCTTTTTCTTTGCCACGATTTTATAATGCCGAATAAAACTAGATTTTTATCACTTTCCATTATGTTAACTTATAAAATGTCAAATGAAAACAGCTGATTTAGTTTGCTTTTGAAGACGGTTACTTTGATGCCGATATAAAGCCGTAAGTATAAACACTAGAGCGAAATGTGTACGGTGACAATGCGCTTTCAATTAAGTCGATTATTCTGTGCGTATAAACGTAGTAATAGATGCAAATTTGTAGAATTTTTTTAAGTTTTGCAAAAAGTTTTAAAATTTAATTCGTATGGTTTTTGTTAAAACATCAACTATGTTTTCGTGAAAAACTACCGAATAATCATTATTAAAAACATTGCGAATATTGTGAAACAATCACTGTACGAATAACTATGTATGGAGTTACGTGCATATTTACTATGTATGTATGTATGTATGTAAGTATGTCTATTAAGTTTAGTAATAGTTATATAACACTGATAAATTCATGCATTTCAACATTTCACTTAATATTACTTCCAAAATTACTTGTACAAGTGCCCAGTAAAAATATTTGTCATCTAGAGGCGAGCGACCGCTCGTGGATGTCATCATAATATTGTTATAACTTTAGAACTACTTTTTGTCTAAACCTGAAACTTTCCCAAAAATATCCGTATATATTTGTCTTCAATGCTGCATTAAAACAAAAAAAAAATTTATACTTCATAACACAACTTTTGCATTTGTAAAAATCACCTCCTTAATTTTTATAAAAATGTTAAAATATCCGTAATTTTGTTTTAAATAAATATTAAGAAGTGCAGTTAGACTCATCTTCTTTAGAATAGTATCTAGTTTATTGTGTACAAATTGCAAATCAATCCATACACAAACGTCTGAGATATAGCGAGTTGAAATGAAAATTTCGCAAAAATTTACCGCAGTGAAAAATCCGATTTTGTGGCTTTTTCGACATACAGGTATGAGTAAAAATTTAGTTAAAATTAACTGTAACTGAGTTTTCGAATAAGCTATCGATTACAATTGGTTTGAAATCGCTTCACTTCATTTCAATTTTATGTTTTTTTACGCTGCTTGTTGTTTTCGCTGTTGTTGTCGCCGAATTTTGCGAGAAAAGAATAACGGACCTGCGCATTGCGCAACCTCTTATATATAAACCTTGACATACAAGTTGTATGTGCATCAGTGTTGCCAAACATGGGCTTTTCCTACCAAAACTAGTAGGTTTGTTTCCATTTGGTAGGTTGGTAGGCTTGATTGGATTTTGGTAGGTTTCGGGTCTACGAGCAATAGTTATTTGAGAAAAATAGAAAATATGTATCTCCAAACATTTTAGCAATTTTTTTTTTATATGAATATTTCACCGGTGCGTTCGTATAACGGCGGCCGCAAACATGATTCCTCAGTACAAATGTATACCCTTATTATTGCCAATATACAATACGAACATCCATATATACTTTATGGCGTACTTGGACCAAGATTCCAGGAAAGTCTGTCAATTTTATCGTAGAAGGCAAATGAGGCCAGAATAAATATTATGTCAGATATTCAGGCAGCGTTAAAAGCCTTAGAGTCTTTTAAAAAGGCATCAAGGCTTTTGAACTCTTGAACCACCTGGGAGCCCACAATAGCGTACCGCTGTGGAGGGTTCAGGCACATTAAGGGTTTGAAGGCAACGAAAGGGCTGACTATCTTGCAAAGAGTGGAGCCTAAATGAGTTTGCATGGTTCCGAGCCTTTCTGCGGTACATCTACACTCCAGAACTGCGAATTGCTGCACTTTTCAGGAGGAACTCCAAAAGATACCCTGAACTTAAAACTCTTACTGGCTACCTGATAGCACACTGTAAGTTAACGTACCGATTGAATTAAGTAAAGGGTTTTTCTGTAGAGACTGACTGAAGGTTTTGTGGGCCGGTGAAGGAAACCCCAGAGTATATTCTATGTGCCTATCCCCGACGCATGAATAGTAGATTGATGCACCTTGGAGAAGGATTGTCTTATCCATCTAAAAATTGGAACATGGCATCATCCAAAGTGCTGAGCTTTTTAAACAGCCTAAGGTTGGAGCGATTACAATTAGGATTTAACACAATATATCTTCTTAGGTCGATGCGCGGTTATCTCCGACGAAATAATAATAATATAGTCACTTGACACGAATAAAGACGCTCGGGTGTTTTGACGACGAAAAAGGATGCGTGAAAAAATTTCGAAAAAAGACGCGTAAACATGGATTCAACATCATTCCGGAAAAACTCTTCGGGGAATTCGTATACTCGCAAAAATAGTAGACCGCGAAAATAAGTTGTCTTCGTCTTTCTTCGCCGTCAAAGAGGTTAACGCGTCTTTCTTTGCCCACGCCTATGTTAAGAGTCCTTCTTCGCAAAAATTTTTTTAAGCGTCTTTTTTCGCTGTCAACTTTTGAGCTCGCGTCTTTATTCGTATCTAATGACGATATGTATGTATGTACAGTAAAATGAATCGTTATACGCAGTTAATTTGTTTTTATTATACTAGCTGTGTTTTAGTTTTACTAAATGTTATGTTAGCTATGTTTTTAATAAATTTGACATTGAAAAAAAATATTGAAACTCAAAAAAATTTTTGGTAGGTTTTAGTTGGTTATCATAGGAAATTTTGGTAGGGGAAAAAATGTGTCTGTGGCAACGCTGATGTGCATGAGCAACTTTTGACAGTAAAGCCTGATATACAGTTCAATCATGAACCAAAAATACAAGATCACGCCTTCTTCTTAGTAGCCCGTTATAATCGCATTTAGGAAAAATTTGGGCGACTTTGACATTAGCCGTTTGTTTACATTTGTTCGTTGTTTACAATTTGGTGGTGGCTTTTTACTGCAATTTTCTTAATTTTCCCTTGTGACAACGTGTGCACACATAAGGTAAAGAATAATTTAACACAACGACAAGATTTAAAGAAGAATTTGCATAATAAAAATGATTATTCATGCGTTCAACAATTACGCGGTTTTTTTTGTTCTCTTCGTTGTTTACTTCTTACATCAAAGATGGCGTCGAGATTTCAACAGCTAGAAAATAACTTTTTTCTTTCTTTCGGGAAGGCGTGATCTTGTGTCTTTCGTTCATGCAGTTCAATGCGAGCGTGAGCGTGAGCTTTCTATTTTGACCAATATCTTCGTTTATACTCAACTTTTTGCTATAGTTGAGACATGAAAAGATAGAGAATTAAAATATATTTCAGAATTATAGAACAAAAACTAATTTAAAATGCATAATATGCCTCTCACTTTTCGCTTGTTCAACATTGTGTAAAGTGAGGCCTGACTGATGGCGATAATTTCTTAAATGTCGATGAAGAAACTGGCACCCTGAAATTGTGCATATGGAAACTGTGCATACGAAATAATGCATATGAAAAAAACCGAAATAATGCATACGAAAAAAACCGAAATAATGCATATATGCACAGTTTCGGCTGAAAACCGAAATAATACATATGAAAAAAACCGAAATAATGCATATATGCACAGTTTCGGTTAAAAACCGCAATAATGCATATTAGAAAAACCGAAATTATGCATATGCACTCTTTCGTTTGAAAACCGAAATAATGCATATGAAAAAAAACCGAAATAATGCATATATGCACAGTTTCGGTTGAAAACCGAAATAATGAATATGAAAAACCCGAAATAATGCATACATGCACAGTTTCGATTCAAAACCGAAATAATGCATATGACAAAAACCGAAGTAATGCCTACATGCACAGTTTCGACTCAAAACCGAAGTAATGCATATGACAAAAACCGAAATAGTGCATACATGAAAACGAACTTCTTTCTGAGTAGGCGGGCTTCGGCCGCGCTTAGGGATTATAACCCTTACTAAGCAGAATTCTCCTTTCTGTGTTGCCGGAAAAGGGGGCCGGAAGTATTTTTGCGCAGAACTTCTTTCTGCGTAGGCGGCCTTCGGCCGCGCTTAGGGATTATAACCCTTACTAAGTAGAATTCTCCTTTCTGTGTTGCCGCAAAAGGGGACCGGAAGTATTTTTGCGCAGAACTTCTTTCTGCGTAGGCGGCCTTCGGCCGCGCTTATGGATTATAACCCTTACTAAGTAGAATTCTCCTTTCTGTGTTGCCGGAAAAGGGGACCGGAAGTATTTTTGCGCAGAACTTCTTTCTGCGTAGGCGGCCTTCGGCCGCGCTTAGGGATTATAACCCTTACTAAGTAGAATTCTCCTTTCTGTGTTGCCGCAAAAGGGGAC
>NW_023459123.1:55861-64102 GCF_013731165.1 Rhagoletis pomonella | reverse complement strand
CCCTTACTAAGTAGAATTCTCCTTTCTGTGTTGCCGCAAAAGGGGACCGGAAGTATTTTTGCGCAGAACTTCTTTCTGCGTAGGCGGCCTTCGGCCGCACTTAGGGATTATAACCCTTACTAAGTAGAATTCTCCTTTCTGTGTTACCGGAAAAGGGGGCCGGAAGTATTTTTGCGCAGAACTTCTTTCTGCGTAGGCGGCCTTCGGCCGCGCTTAGGGATTATAACCCTTACTAAGTAGAAGTAAGTAATTCATATTAGAAAAAACGAAAATATCCATATGCACACTTTCGGTAGAAACCCGAAATAATGCATATAACAAAAACCGAAATAATGCATGCATGCACAATTTCAGTTCAAAACCGAAATAATGCATATGGCAAAAACCAAAATAAAGCATACATGCACAGTTTCGGATGAAAACCGAAATAATGCATATGTGAAAGACGAAGGTATGCATACATGCACAGTTTCGGTTGAAAACCGAAATAATGCATATAACAAAAACCGAAATAATGCATGTATGCACAGTTTCGGTTGAAAACCGAAATAATGCATATGAAAAACCCGAAGTAATGCATACATGCACAGTTTCGGTTGAAAACCAAAATAATGCATATGAGAAAATACCGAAATTATGCATATGCATACTTTCGTTTTAAAAGCGAAATAATGCATATGAAAAAAAACGAAGTAATGCATACATGCACAGTTTCGGTTTAAAACCGAAATAATGCATATGGTAAAAACCGAAATAAAGCATACATGCACAGTTTCGGTTGAAACCGAAATAATGTCTAAATGCACAGTTTCCATATGCGCAATTTCGGTGCCCCGAAGAAACTGCATACGGGCATTTCCAGCATGTCGAATGTACCCATCGTACACATTCAAACTGAAAAGAACGTTATCTGTAACCAAGATTCAATAATAAAAGGTTTGCTCAGAAACAGTGTAGCCGCGAATAATTTTTAGTGGTAGCCAAATTCCTTTTAAAAAAGGGCTAAAAAGAGCTAAAAAAATTCATTGTGGCTTAAAATGGTAGCTAAAATGTTTTACTTATATATACATTTAAAAGGACACGTACACGACACCTGCTTGCTGGCGCTATCAAGAGATTGTACCATCAGGCTCTAGGCATATAACATCCCAACAAGCAAAATAAACTTAAAGAAAGTTTTTTTTAAGTTTTCAATTATAAACATTAATGGCCTTATTCATAAAAAATAAAGTAGCTTTATAAAAGGTTTATAAATTCGCTCGAGCCTCGATCTTCGATTATTACCCAACTGAAGTTCGGTTGCCATAAGCCTAAGTCGGCTCAGCTCGATGTTCTGGTCACATACATAAGTACACACTTTCATGAGTCTATCTCTTCTTATTCTGGTACTTACAAATATCGGACCAAAGTTATAATACCATTTCATGCTCATGAAAGGTATAGTTTTCAGATTTAAAATCGGTGAAGTAGGTAACAAAATATAAATTTAAACATTTTCTTAACTTCTTCCCAGCGTATCTATTAAAATGTCATTTTCAAAAATTTCTTGCACTGCTATGACATGTCATTCCATCTCAAACATACTGTTATAGCATGTCATTTGGGGTGTTCACAGTTCGTTCCAAATTGTGTCTGAATATGTAGACTCTACATTTTGAGATATTTTTAGCATCAAACTGTGAGCACCCCTTTCTAGCAGTCGTCGCAAAATCGTCTCAAAACTTTGCTGGTGTTGCCAGACATTTCTTCTTTGCGTGCATTTTTTATATGTCGCCTTTCGATTTTGTTTCTGAAAAATTGTAATTATTTAACTTAATTACCAATTCCTAATATTTGTTATTTCTTTTCCTTGATTTGTTTCTTTTCATCAGAAATTGCGCTCAAATTAAATGCAAATACAGAAAACGTGCCCAATAAATAAAAAAATTGTGATTAGTATTGCCATAATGCAACCCTGCTACGAGGTTGCAAAATGTAGACGCGTAAAAAACATACCTTTGATTGTGACAAAATGTAGACGGCGTCGTTTTCCAATTTTGTATGGGAAACAACAACGCTACAGATTTTACGGTTAGAAAACGTCTTAAAATGTAGACGTCTACATTTTGAGACACTATTTGGAACAAACTGTGAACACCCCAACTATTTGGAACGAATTGTGAACACCCCAATTGCTTCTTAGCTCAGCTGTTGTTTGCTGTTGTGTTTCTGCAGCATATTTTTAATACTGTTTAATAGCCCGAACACAATGAAAACGACGAGCTACGGACCACAGCTGTCAAATTATTTTAACACGTACTCTTATGAAGATAATTATTTTGGCGACGACCGGGCTACGCGACCACTGTGGTTGTGGCCAGATAAGGTGCTCCCTCTTCTTTTATGTCAAATTCATACTAATTCATGATGTCGCTGCCGCATTCAAAAAAATCATGTCGTCATCGACAAAGCGTTTAGATAATGAAGATAACAAATTGGAAGCTGTGGCCCGTAGCTCGTCGTTTTCAATGTGTTCAGAACTTAATCCTGCCTTGTATGAAAATCTATATAGCAGGGGTGGGCAAGGCCGAGGCCGAAAAGAGCCACATCTAAGTTCTGAATGCTACAAAGAGCCACAAAAAAAGAACTAGAA
Source organism: Rhagoletis pomonella (assembly GCF_013731165.1). Taxonomy (NCBI): domain Eukaryota; kingdom Metazoa; phylum Arthropoda; class Insecta; order Diptera; family Tephritidae; genus Rhagoletis; species Rhagoletis pomonella. The sequence goes on along the minus strand of NW_023459123.1, from coordinate 61,470 downwards.
AAACCAAAATTTTATTTTTAAATAAAATTATTATTAGAAATGAAAAACATTAATTGTATTATTATTCTATTGTACGTAAGATAGATATAAAAGAAAATTAAAAAAATCCCTTTGGCGAGATTTTCAAAATCTAGGTCTTCTTCTTCTTAATTGGCGCTGTAATCGCCTAAGCGATTTTGGCCGAGTCCAAAACAGCAAGCCAGTCATTTCTCTTCTGTGCTAACTGACGCCAATTGGAAATGCCAAGTGAAGCCAAATCCTTCTCCACCTGGTCTTTCCAACGCAGAGGAGGCCTTCCTCTTCCTCTGTTACCAGCATCGCGGCCCGCGTTGAACACTTTCAGAGCAGGAGCGTTTCTGTCCATCCGAACGACATGGCCAAGCCAGGGGAGCCGCTGAATTTTAATTCGCTGCACTATGTCTATATCGTTGTAAGGCTCATACAGCTCATCGTTAAATCGTCTGCGATATTCGCCATCACCAACGCGTAAAGGTCCGTAAATCTTTCGCAGAATCTTTCTCTCGAAAACTCCAAGAGCCGCCTCATCAGATGCTTTCATTGTCCATGCTTCCGCGCCATACACCAGCACAGGCATGATGAGTGACTTATAGAGTGTGATCTTTGCACGACGAGAGAGGACTTTACAAAGGACAAAGTAGCACTTGTTGGCAAGAGTGATTCTCCGTTGGATTTCAAGGCTGACATTATTATTGGTGTTAATGCTGGTTCCCAAATAAACGAAGTCTTTCAAACTTGTAACTGTCAACAGTGACGTGGGTGCCAAGACGCGTATGCTCTGACTGTTTGTGTGATGACAGGAGATACTTCGTTTTGTCCTCGTTCACCACCAGACCCATTCGCTTTGCTTCTCTATCCAATCCCGAGAAGGCAGAACAGACGTAGCCCTTGTTTTTACCGATAATATCGATGTCGTCGGCATACGCCAGCAATTGTACGCTCTTATAAAGTATTGTGCCTGAGCGGTTCAGTTCTGCGGCTCTTATTATCTTCTCCAACATCAGATTAAAGGAATCACACGAAAGGGAGTCTCTTGTCTGAAACCTCGTTTGGTATCAAACGGCTCGGAGAGGTCCGCCCCTATTCTAACGGAGCTGGTGGTATTGCTCAACGTCATTTTACACAGCCGTATTAGTTTCGCGGGGATACCAAATTCAGACATCGCGGCATAAATGCAACTTCTCTTCGTGCTGTCGAAAGCGGCTTTGAAATAGACAAATAGATGGTGCGTGTCGATCCTATTCTCGCGGGTCTTTTCCAAGATTTGGCGTATTGTGAATACCTGATCTAAGGTGGATTTTCCAGGCCTAAAGCCACACTGATAAGGTCCAATTAGCTCGTTGACGGTGGGCTGCAGTGTTTCGCACAATACGCTCGATAAGACCTTGTAACCTATGCTTAGAAGGCTGATTCCGCGGTAGTTGGCGCGTATGGCGGGGTCGCCTTTCTTGTGGATTGGGCAGAGCACACTTAAATTCCAGTCGTCGGGCATGCGTTCATCTGACCATATTCTGCATACGAGCTGATGCATGCACCTCATCAGCTCCTCGCCAATAGTCAATAGGTACGTTCGTTTAAAATCTCCAGTAAAAATGTCCAACAGCGAAATTCCGGCGAAATATCACTGTTCTCTCGCAAGAGAAAAATATCCAAAATAGTACGCGAAGAGAAAATTTCCAGAAACTTGCAAGTTGGACGAACAGCTGATAGAAATTTTGTTTACATTAACAGGTCTATTCTGCACGTTACCGAAGATTTTGTGACCAAAAAATTTTATTACCAAAAAATTTTACCACTTCTTGTCACCGCGATTCTAGGTACGTTGGTAATGCAGTGAAAATATTCAGCAACTCAGCTATGAAGATTTGTGGAAATTTCTGTATTGCATATTTCAGGGGGCAATATTTTGTTACCAGCTTGTGAGATGCTAACCAAATTTACCGGTTAAGGGCCGGTTACTCAATGTCTGGTTAACACTAATCTCCGGTTAAACATAGTTATCGACGTTACCGACTCCCTGTTATATACAGGGAGTCGAAGACGTCGATAACGGATGTTTAACCTCAGATTAGTGTTAACCAGACATTGAGTAACCGGCCCTAAGAGAGGGCACAGAATGCGAAAAAGGTTTAAAAATTGGCAGACACTTTAATTACCGGTTATAAAATTTATGTTACCAGCGCAGAATAGACCTGTAAAAAGTTTAACATTGAAAACGTAAGAAAACAACTCCTGAATTCTTATCCTGACTCAGTTCACTGACCAAACGAATAATTACTTATTTGTTACAAGTTTAATTAGTCGCATTTTACTATTAGAGTACAACTCCACAAAAAGCTATTCAGGCGTTTGGCCCCTTTCAGGCTTTCAGCAATAGCTTAATTGTGTGCGTTATCTTTCCTGACTAAGGCCCAATTTCAGATGGCCTATTTAAGTACAGATTGTTGATTAACTTCCACTGTTCATTTTCAGATCATACATATAGGGCCGGTTACTCAATGTCTGGTTAACACTTATCTCCGGTTAAACATAGTTATCGACGTTACCGACTCCCTGTTATATGCATGGAGTGGAAGACGTCGATAACGATGTTTAACCGCAGATTAGTGTTAACCATACATTGAGTAACCGGCCCTAAGTCTGCACTTAGGGCCGGTTGTTCAATGTCTGATTAGCACAAATCAGAGGTAGAAGCTCCGGTTAAATAGAACGACTGCTTTATCGAAAACGTCGGTAATGATGTTTAACCGGCATGTGGTGATAACCAGACATTAAACAATCGGCCCTTAAACGGCCAATATTGACTATTTAAAAGCTAAGTGAAAGTTATTGGTTTTATATTAAAGTGAATTTAATTAAATTTCAATAGCATACATTCTAATTTTGCCGAGTCATTTGTTGCTATCATTATTGTTGTATCCTTTGTAGTTAACTTTCATTTTGTTTTTGCACATTTGCTCTACTCTTTTTGTTTACTTCTTCTAGTAATTCTTGTCACAGCTGTTTGCGTTGCGTTTATTAAGTGTCATAATTACAGTGATACTCAAACTGTTCGCTACATTTATTTAAAGCTATTTACATGAGCTCCTTAATTGTTATAATTTATTTTGTTTGCCTTTTATTAACGAGTGTATTACATAAATCTTTCAATATGAAGTGTGATCTTGATACTTGCCAAATTAAAACCGATTCTGAACGCTACTTATCGTGCTGGCTGTGTGATGGTATTTACCATCTGAAATGTGCTGGTTTGACGGGAAGAATTCTCGTCACTATTAATGATGGCAAGGGCCTTCGCTGGTCTTGCGTAAAGTGCAGGTCAACCGAAGTTGATCTTTTCAAGCTATTTAGGCAAACCAGAAATGGTTTTACAGAAATAGGAAGGTAATTGTCGGTACTGACAGAAAAATTTAAGCATTATGAAAATATGTTTAAATCATTCAAATGCTTAGATACCTTGCAATCTGTTAAGGATATCCGTGTGACTAAACGTAAGCGTCTTCATAGTCCATCGAAGGAAATTGCTGCCGTTGCACGTCAGAATAATCTTCCGACGGACTTAATTAATTTATCCTCTCCGTGTCCTCCACCATCAGAATCCTCAGCCTCAAAAGACAGTGTAACGAAATCTGCTTCGGATAATAAAGAGCCTGAAGTATCTTCCCCTTCCCCCATTGAAGTGGTGGCATCATCTTCAAAGCCTCCACCGCCTTCCCTATCCTCAACTACTAACGCAGAAACTCAACCCCCTCCACCGGTAATCCAGTCTGATACGAGGAAACTAGTTGTGGTTCCGCCAAAGAAGTCAATCTTTGTTTCTAGATTTTCGAGAGACACTACCGAAGACGATATAAAGCTTTACATCTCATCAAAAATTTCAACTGTCGACTTAAACATCAGAAAATTTAATTTTAATTACGAAAGAAATATTGCTTCATGTAAAATTGACGTAAATTTAGATAATTTTAATGCGCTGCTTAGTAGTTCTTTTTGGCCCCCCGGAGCTTTCGTTCGTGAATTCGAATATAGGCCCAAAAAAGGAAATAACTTTGCTAATATTCCCCGTCATAACACTGAATCAAAAAATTAATTATTAAATCTGCTTTAAGTAATTATTACCAAAATGTAAGAGGCTTAAATACTAAATTAACGAACTTATACCTTAAAGGCCTTGAATGTAATTATAATATTCTTTCTTTCACTGAAACTTGGCTAAAACCTCACATTTTCAATTCAGAGATTCTTCAATACCATCTCAAGAAGTTAGTCTTCCACACATTTAACACCTTTATATGATGTCCAAATTCGTTTTAAGTCAAACCATGTTATATGGACACACACATGTAAACACATTTTCTAATCGAATTGAAACATTTAACGGTCCCACCATAAATCACATTTTGAATGCGAGTTAAGAGTTATTGAATCGTGTTGAGAGTGCATAAAAACACGGGATTTGTCCACACGGTTGTTTCGTGCAACTCTGTATAAAGTAAACCATTTAAATAGCTCTTGAAATTACATTAAAGCTAAGCTTTGTTATAAAATTAATAGCTAATAACCTTTTTTCATGGCTGTTTGAGTCTTTAATTATTATTTTTCCATGTTTATTATTTTCAAGAATTGACACATGTATTATCAGGGTTGCATCGGGATAAACTCTGTTTGAAAGTGTGTTCGATCGACTCATTTCTTGTGTTGCATATAAACACTTGCATTTCAGGAGAGCTACGCTGACACGAGTTAATTCGATACCGCGTTTGATGCCATATAAACAAGGTAATTGATTCAGTAGACTTCAAATGCATTCGTGTGCAGGTTGGAAAAGGGTATATTTACTTAGCTATGCTATATCCCTTCCCGATCTGACCCATTGGTGTATTCACGACTCATCTCTTTACTGGAATCAGTTAATTTACTGACTAAACCCTCTGATTCAATGATTGTGTTGGGTGATTTTAATTTACCAAGCATATGGAACATCATTGACAACGATATCGTACCTTTCGCGTCTAGTGCGTGCAACAACGTATTTTTAGAGGAGATGGCTGAACTCTGCCTAACTCAGGTTAATGTACTTCACAATAAGTTTGGTAAAGTATTAGATCTTGTTTATGTTGATGATACATCTAAGTCCGTTGTAAATAAGTCTGATCCACTAGTTTTGTCCGAAGATGTCTACCACCCTGCTATGGAGATATCTTACGAAGTTATAAGTGATGTTCAAAATTGCGGTACCCAAGCATACGAACCAAATATTCGCTTTGATTTTTCGAAAGCCAACTATAAAAACCTTAACAAAGAACTATCTAAATTGTCGTGGTCTGCATATAAAGAAAATATTGAACAAAGCGTTGCACTTTTTAACTTTACTTTACATAAATTATTTGAAAAGCATGTGCCTAAACGCATGTATGTTCCTGAAGAACAAACACAGTTATGGTTCACTAAAGAACTGAGAAATTTGAAAAACAGGAAGTCACGTTATTTTAGATTACAAAAAAAAAGAAACGGTTTACACTCATACCATGTAAAATACTCACTTTTGCAAAACAACAAAAAGTGTTATAAAGCTTACTTGTGTAAAATCA
>NW_023459123.1:0-20861 GCF_013731165.1 Rhagoletis pomonella | reverse complement strand
GGGCGTGGCACCGCCCACTTATGATCACATATATGTATCTCGGTAACCGTTCTACCAATTTGTACCAAACTCGGTACGGTTATTGTACTTGCCACATAAAAGCAAACCGTTGGAAATTGTTGAAATTGGACTAAAATTACGGCCGATTTTCATATAACGGTAAATTTCAGAAATGTTTGAAATTTCAATATTTCGAAATTTAAGGACGCTAATTTACTTAATATTTATACACCCCGGCTTATCATGTAGCGCCGGGTATTTAATGTTCGGCTCCGTCCGAACTTAGACTTTCTTACTTGTTATACATAAGATACATATGACATGCCCCCTTTTCCAAATTTGGGCAAACTCCACATAAAATATCTGCATGATGGCCCGAATATGCTATATAAATTTGGTTGAATTCGGTGAAGCTGTTCTCAAGTTATAATCTAACTCCCTAATTTTTATAAATAAAATAGAGGCGCCACACCCGCTTTTCCGAATTCAAGCAAACTTCGCATAAACCATCTGCATGACAGATCGAATATGCCACATAAATTTGGTTGAATTCGGTGAAGCCGTTCTCAAGTTATGAGGTCACACCAAAAACATGCACTTATTTTTATATATAAGATAAGTTAATAATAAAAATGAGCTGAAATTAAAGTAAAGCAATTCCTAGGCTAGCCTAATTTGCCAAGTACAACTCTTCCAAAGGACTACATATTTCATCATGAACCAAAAATACAAGATCACGTAAGAACGCGACGTTGTATTTGTAACTGGTTTTGAGAAAAAGGTTTGCGAAAGCGGGTTCGTCAGCTGAGCGTTTGTTTACATCACAAGCACCACTATTTTACACATTTATTCAAGTAAAGAAGAGTTAATTCAACATGACAACACATTTTAAAGCATTTTGTTGCATCATTTTACCTAAATTGTGCGTTTAAAGTGGTTGACAATAATTTTGGCTAATTTTGGTTTTCGTTGTTTTCTTTGCTTTGTTTACTTTTCGCTCGTTTTCCCGTGAAACAAGATGGCGTAGAACCCGCTAAAAAAATCGACTTTTTTCACTCTCTTGTTCTTACGTGATCTTGTGTCTTTCGTTCATGATATTTCATTGTGGGATCGTAACAGCGCGTTTACAATGGACAATGCCGTCAACACAATAAAGAAATACGTATTAGTTGTCAAAAACGCGATGACAATTCAGTTTGAGCAAAATGTCGACCGTGAACGTTGAATTATAAGCTGCAGAAATATACATTTCGCGCGAACTATTTAAGCTAAAAACTAAAAAATAAAAAAGAAGAGACAAAAATCTCTTTAGATATTATAGTTACATTTATATAAAATTATTTAGGGGATTCCCTTAAACTCGCAAAGTCTTAAACCATGTAAAACTCGGTAAGTTTACGAGTAAAGAGTTCTATCGAGCCACATTTTTGCATGATCCAACTACACAAGATCTGGCAAGATGAAGCAAAAGAAAAAAGTGGTTTTCTGGCCGACGTTTGTAATTTCGGCGCCATGTTATTTTCTTTGAAAAGTAAACAAAGAATATGAAGACGAAGCATAAAGAAAAAAATGCAAGCAATTTTGCAACACATGTTTGCGCTAACCCAATTATTATTTTGTACGTGTTTTTGCCACCAATCACCGCGCACTTCATTTTAATTTCATTTGCACAAAAATTTATTGAAAATCGCTTAAAAATCACTGAAATAAACCACCGACAAAATACACATAAAAAAGAAGCAAAACAGAAATAGCAAGCTTCAAAATTACAAACGTCACACACTTTTTTCTCAATTGCTATTACAAATGGCTGCTTCTAAACCAGTCAGATCTGTTCTAATTGGTTCATGGCGAAAAGGTGTAAATATGTGCGTAACGGCCCGTCTCCACATGCTAAAGTTTTTGCCTTCCAACTGTCCTTTTTTTTGCTTGACGTAAATTTTATCAGAGGTAATATTTTTGCGTGGGCATTTTTTATCTTGATAAAAGCATTTGTAAAATGGCTATTTTTGCCGGATTTAATCACTTAGTAAATCCCTTTCAATTGTGCCCTTTGAGCCACAATTACCCCTTCACCTTAAAAAAATTGGTGAAAAGTAGTGTTCTTCGAAAAAAACATGCAAAATCCACGAGATTTATTCCAAAACAACAAATTTATGTATTTTTTTATTATACTAGTATTACAGATTTTGAAACGAGCAACACGATTCCACTGTTCAAAATCCGAAAAACAATTGGACACCTTAATTTAAAAAATGCATTATTTATTGCATTTTTTTTTTTATTTGCATGCAGCTGTGCATGCAATTCACGACCTTTAATTTGAGCCAAGGTGGAAGTCTCTAGGCCCTTTGAGAGCCAAATTATAACGAATCTAAAGATAACTTACATAAGTATGTTTGTATTTGTTTAATACATGTCGGCGAAAACGCCTGTGTGTCGGCGGAAACGCAGCTGAGCATCCTTCACTCAATTTTATATTCCACGAGCAATAAGCGCAATTCACTACTATTAACCTTTAACTGTGAAGGTGGTGGTAAAATTTACCTCCTCTTTAAATTTTTTTGAATTACTCTCCTTGATCAGTTTTGTTTTTGCTATGGAAGGTGTAGCGTGGGCGGAGAAATGCTGATGCTGGTGTAAAAATTACCACTCCTCAACGTTTATGCAACTTTTTCTTTCAAGGAAGGTTGACCAGGGCATGAATCACGTATGACGACAATCGTCTGAACGATATCGTGTCGAGATTGTCTTGCTTCATAAAAATCAAAAATTGTTTGATCGTTTGTGCGATATCGTCAACTCGAGTCCAGTTTTGCTTCACGTAGCAGTAACAGTAACACGTAACAGTAACACAAATGCATAAATCAGGGCATGAATCACGTAAACCGACAATCGGCTGAACGATATCGTGTCGAGTTTGTGTTGCTTCATGAAAACCAAAAATTGTTTGATCGTTTGTGCGATATCGTCAACTCGATTCCAGTTTTGCTTCACGTAACAGTAGTAGTAACACGTAACAGCAACACAAATGCATAAATCAGTGTTTTTACGAGGTCGTTTTGTCAGTATCGTTTGAACGACTATCGTTTCAAAGTTACGTGATTCATGCCTAGTGTTTTGACAACATCGTTTTGTCAGTATCGTTTGAACGACTATCGTTTCAAAGTTACGTGATTCATGCCCAGTATTTTTTACAATTACATTTTTTAATATAATCTCTTTTATTTCTTTAAATATATATATTTGGCTGTGAAAAGATGCCCCTTAAGCTTTAGATTAATTTTTATTTTACACTTTTTTTATAAGTTTTCTATGTGATGCTTTCGGTCTTGTGAATAATAAAAGCCTTGTGAAATAAAGTGGGACTTTTGTTGATTTTAAAAGAAAAAATAAAATTTTGTATTTATTTTAACTTAAAAATCTAGTAGCTTTGTTTAAAAGAAAAAATAATTATAAAATGGCCAATTTGTATTCAAATTTCTAACTTAAATTCGAAGGGGTAAATTTTACCACCAGGTCACAGACTATGTCCAAAAAATTCACCTCCGTAGTTAAAGGTTAATTTGAGCAAAAGTAGAAGCCTCTAGGCCCTCTGAGAGCCATGTTATAACAATTTTAAACCAAGCTTCGAAACTGCTGTACTAGTTTTTACTCCGAAATTAGAAAAAAAATTGCGAAAAATGTCCAATGAAATGTCGAAGTTTAACTTCAGAATCGTAATAATTTAGCTCTCACAGGGCCTGGAGACTTATTTCTACCTTGGCTTAAGTTAAAGGTCTTGAATAACACTAAAACTGACTTGTTTTTCGAGGTATATAAAATCATGTGAAGGATGCATTTTTCAAATTGAGGGGTTGAATTTTGTTTTCGTTTTTCAAACACGTGTGTTTTGTTTCTTGTCTCAAAATCTATAATATTAGTATAATAAAAAAAAACAAAAATGAAGTGTTAAAAAAGCACACTATGTGCCGTCGAGTTAGCTCGAATATCTTATTTTTCAGTTGAGAAATTTAATTTTGAAATTTTAAAATTACTACGGTGTATTTTTCTCAAAACCATATGACTCAAAATATATGATTTATAAAAATATAATTGATTTATAAACAATATATAATATAATAAAATAAAATGTCTATTATACTTGGGCGTACAAAATTTTTGATTCCTCACGATCCGGCCCTGGTATTTCATATCCAAGTAAATAATAACAAATATTTTAATAGAAAACAACTCAATTTTTGCTTTTATAATAAAACTCGCAAATGCCCAGATGGTTCGTGGCGCTTTTAAGATCTTTTGCGTTGGCCAATTCAAAAATAGCGTTTAAAAGCAAAAGCGGTCTGTGAAGTAAACATTTTTAGTCTAAGTTTAAACGACTAAAGAGCGAAATCCTCCTCACACATATGCCAAGAATAGTAGCGCTGTGATTTCATATGGAATACTAAGCCCTTTCGATGTCATGGTATTATTTCCACCTGTGAGATCTCTGCCAAGCGTGCGCAATATTCTTCTATGATCTTGCAACTTCAGCATTGGTCCGATGTTCCATGTAAGCCAATAAAAGTCCTTATAAGGAAACTCAAGAGCACAGATGAGCGTTTTGAATTAAAGGAGGGCCAATAATCCACGCTTTCCCACAGGATGAAAAGTTTTCCCGTACATTGACTAAATGAGTCGTGTGATCTCTTAAATATCGTTCAAATGAAGCCATTGGTTGCGTTCATAAGACGTAGCTGTTTAGCTCATCTGCTACGAAACTGCTGGCAACTGTTGGACCCAACAATTACGTCATAGAAACGGCTTGATGAATATGCTGCCAAATGAACAGCTGATAAATGTAAACAAATGAAATTGCAACAAATATAGATATTTGCGCCGATACTCTTTAGAATTCAACGCTGAGCGGCCGCCGTGTTGAAAAAATCGTTCAATGTTACAATGAACTAAACAGTGTAAAATTATATAGCAAACATCTTAAAAACATATATTTAGAAACGTAGTATTATTATAAAATATTTTAGTTACTTTATCACGTCAGTAATATAAAATATAATAAATTTGTTTGCAACTGCCACCTAATAAGGCGGCGTTAAATTTAATATAAGCGGCGTAAGTCTTTTCGATCAGCTGTTTAGGCTAAGCCCAACACGTTGAGTTCAGGTAGCGTAAAAATTTTCCGCTGGAAAAAATGGCGGAAAAATGCCAACTGTTGGGCTGAGCGTAACTACTCAACTGTGCGTTTCTAAGACAAACAGCCAACGGTTACGCAACAGCAACGACTTATGAACGCGCCCATTGATATACCTATCGTTTTCCTTCTTGGACAGATGTGGTCGAATCTTTCTTTGTCAATTCGCCACTTTTACAATTCGTCTTAATATTTATGAATTTGTTTCTTTGAGTCTTACTGCTGTAATAACGGCCGCAACTTCGTCAATCGGAGGTAGATGCAAGATCACGCTTACGCAGTCTTACGGTCTTTATATGCATACTTAAACGCATCCTTGATTTAGCCATCTGAACAGCCAAAGCAGAACAAACCCCGGGGGGTTTCTATATATTTCAGGTGCAGCGTCATCCATTGGGTCCCTTTTGTGCAAAACCTTTGCTTGTCATGAAATTCATACGAATTATGAATTCCAATCAGATTTTATAAAAAAAATTCTAAATACCTAAACTCCAACGGTCCATTTTTAGCAAAGGAATTTTAGGAACTTAGGAATTTATCTGCGAATTTGAACGAAATCTGTTAATAAATACGACTTTTATAAGCAACTCTACTCCAGCGCCACCAGCGTGTTTTCTAGTAGCCTATAATAGGACCATATATGCAAGGTATAACCTCCGACAATTTGACTGGGCTCTATTGAGTGGTTTTTTAACTCAACTCCAGCACCATCTAGCGGGTCCGTTTTTCGCAAGTGCTTTTTTCATCATGCTTACGAAATCGGTTCATAAATAAAACTTTTATAAATTACTCGCCTCCCGCGCCACCTAGCGGCTCCGATCTTTGGTAAACGTATTTTCCATTATGCTGAAACTATACCTTTTGAATTTGAAAAAAATCGGTTTATGAATACGACTTTTATAAATATCTCGACTTCCGCGCCACCTATCGGGTATATTTTTGGGAAACGTGTTTGCCTTCATGCTGGTAGCTTACATTTTAAATTTAAAAGAAATCGGTTCATAAATACGATTTTTATAAATAACTCGACCCCGGCGCCACCTACCGAGCTTTTCGGTAGCCTATAAAAGGACCTTATGTGCAAGGTATAGCCTCTGAATATTTGACTTAAATCTATGCAGTAGTTTTTGTGTTAACTCTGAACAAAGAAAACGGCTATTATTTTATATATATAGAAGATATAAATAATGTTGCCGCCACGAAGTTATCGCGTAAATGAAAATGTAGCTGTCAAACTAACAAATTGCTGGCAATATTTATCAAGATAAAAGCTCTGATAATTATTGCTTGCCAAGAGCAATATGCGATCTCCATTGGCAAATTTTTGCCTGACAACATAATCAAGATAAAAACTTTTGCCTAAGGAGACAGCAAGTAAGGTGACTGTTTGACAGATCAACCAGGATTTTGTGAAGCAATTTTTGTTTCGTAGTATTTCCCATAACATCCCGCCTTCTTGTCTCTATCACTCTTGGCTAAAATACAATAAAAATCCCCTAAAATTAGCAGAAAATCTAAGTCAATACAGCTAGTGGATGAAATTCATTCATTTTATTCGCGTATTATTTTCTTCGTTTATTTTCGTTATTATATCATACATTTTAATAATGGTATTCATTAAACCTTATGAATGCATTATAAACCGTATAAACCTATAACTGTGTACACCTTATAAATTAACTGTCATTTGTATAGAAACTCGTTTACACATTTCTTATAAATTTCTCCAGCGACTTCACTGAATAAACTTGACAAACTGAAGCCAATGCAACTCTGTCGCAACTCCAGCTGTGTTTCTGGACAATAATCGGGATCCACATAAAAATTTTGCACGCAAATTCAACAGCAACGATATCATCCTGATAGAGATCTTGTTCAATTTATTATCCATTCCGTTTTGTTTTATTCAATGATAATTTGGCCGCATGGTTTGGTAGCAGTGATAAATGAATTCATACACAAACAGACATTCTGCCATTGTTTCTTTTAACTTGCTTCAAATAAATCGCCTTTATGTTAAATATTTATTTAAATGAATATTATCTCGTCTAAATATATATTTTTCCCCATTTAGTGGGGTCATTTCCAAAATTTCTTAATCCTCGTGCTAGTAGTATAAAATTACTGATACTGAGCTCGATACCCAAAGAAGACACGACTATTGTGGCAAGTGTAAACAAAAGGAGAGTATGGGGCGTTCATGTAACAGAGTGCTTAAATTTATAAGAATACCTGCTTGATAAAGTTATCGGTTTAGATGAATACCACTAATTAGTCTGTTCCTTTGAACGGACTAAAACCTGTGGAACTGTTAAACTACAATTTTACTCTCTCAAATGAGAGTAAAAGGAGAACAGATGCAGAAGTGCATAGGAACGCAAAAAGCACTATTACCTGTAAAAACGTCAGTCGGTTTGTCTACATGTCATTTGAACAACACTGATTTAGCTGAAATATCACTAAATAATTATTAAAATCTATACATATTCAAACATTTCGTTGTTTACTTCCAATTTTTTACAAATATAAGGTACTTTGCTTTCACCGCGGTTAGTTTTTGCTTGCACCTGCAAATCAGCTGATCGTTTGACACTTTTCATGAACTTACAGGAAAAGAAACTCCGGACTAAATCCTGTAACTTCTGACTAGGAACAGTTGCTCAGTTACTCTCTGAAATGTGTTCCCACTTACAGGTTTTATGTCAATAGGAACGACTTCCTGTAAGTTCTGACTAAATCCTGTAAATCGGACTGCTATTGGAACCGACTAAATATAAAATTTCGGCCCCTCGACAACACTGAAGTTTGCGAGGTCGTTTGCGCATCAAATTTGCTTCGTAAATTTACGAGGGTCTCATAAATAGAGCTCCATACAAATTTAGACAATTCTTTTACGAGACTCGTAAATTTACGAGCTTTACAAGGTTTACGAGTTTAAGGGAAGACCCCTATTGTCTGCATACGTCAAATCACTTTCTGATTTCGGGTCTCAAGTTACCTATAACTTTAAAGCTCACTTTATAATTAGTTGCGTAAAAATTCCTGATTGTGTCTAAAGTAAAGCATTTTATTAGCAGTTTTAAATTCGTTTACAACCAAGAAACATACATACGTCAAAAACCGAAAGCGAAAGCAGAAATGCTTTAGATATAGCTTTATTTTTAATTCAGCCTTTATATATAAAGTGAGCTTTGAAGTTAAAGATTACTTCAGAAAACGGCCCTTAGGGCTAATTTAAAATTAATATTTTAACAACACTTAAGTTTAATTGTAGATTGTTGTTTAAATGCCTTTTAGGGCAAATTTCAACTGAATATTTAAATGGCACTCACGTTCAATTGTGGATTGTTGTTTAAATGGCATTTAACTTTCGTTGGGTTTCAGATTAAAAGACGTTCGCACGAGGAAATTTTGCGTTCAAGTTTTGCTTTCAACTCACGCAGGGTTGCACGAAAAAAAAGTTGAATAGCCAAATGTTGACTGGCGACCAACCTTGTTAAAAGCGATTAGTTGAAAGGTCGTTCAATCAAAAGTAGAATGCAAAGTTGAACAATGCAAACGCCTTTTTATGGCGAATATTTTTATATGGTTTTTATATTTGTATATTTTCAGCCATTCAATTTTTTTTCATCCAACCCTGCGTGAGTTGAACGCAAAAGTTGCCTGAAAAATCGCCTTGTCTGAAAGCCCCATTAAATATATCAAACAATTGGTAGCACTGCTGCTTGTTCCTCGAAGTTGTGGTTGCATTTGCTTGTTTCTTTACATTTCGTATTGAACAGCTGATTGTTTTTTGGTGGGATTTGGTGGGATTGATTAAACAACCTACCAATCAATCTTGGTTGTTTGGTACAAACACAGGGTTGCATATCTCATATATAAATAGCCAATATTGGCCATTTAAGTGCAGATTGAATGTATGATCTGAAAATGAATAGTGGAAGTTAAACAACAATCTCTATTTAAGTAGGCCATCTGAAATTGAGCCTTAGCTTTCTTGGGTTTCAGATCAACTTTAGTTGCATTCCCTAACTCGCAAGAAGTTGCAGGAATTTACAGAATTTTGCCGGAAAGCGTTCCCGTACTCGGTTCTCGGCCCTCTCTGTGACAGAAGTTGCAAGATTTTGCCCGAAGAGTTTCTGCTGGTAAAATCTGGTAAAGTGTCAAACCACCAGCTGATCAAACGATTGGAATGATGAATAAGCAAAAACAAACGTACATCTGCATTTACATCTTATTAAATATATCGTAGCGAGGAAATTTCAAGTTCTGAAGGTATTTTTTGTTAATTTTCCTGTGTATTTGTTTATAATTTAGCAGATTGCCAAATGATAAAAAACTGCCATGTAAGCAAAAAATGACGCCCACGGTGTATTTGACAGTTTTACCAGTTTTTACTCGAAAAGCATTCCCGTACTTTTTGGTTTTTCTCTCTTTCTCAGAGAGCAGTTTTGCTTTTTGACAGTTTTACAGGTTTTGTCCAGAAAAGTTGAGGAACGAAACTTTTGTTCAATTATGCCAAACAATTGGCAGCAATGCTGCTTGTTCCTTGAAATTGTTATTGCATTTCCTTGTTTGTATACATTTTGTGCTGAATAGCTGACTGTTTTTCGTGGGATTTGGTGGGATTGATAAAACAACCTACCAATCAATCTTGGTTGTTTGGTACAACACAGGGCATGAATCATGTATGACGACAATCGTCTGGACGATATCGTGCTGACATTGTCTTGTTTCATGAAAACCAAAAATTGTTGGATTGTTTGTGCCATATTGCCCACTCAATTCCAGTTTTGTTTCACGTAACAGTAACAGTAGCACGTAACAGCAAAACAAATGCATGAATCAGTGTTTTGACGGCATCGTTTTGTCAGTATCGTTTGAACGACAATCGTTTCAAAGTTACGTGATTCATGCCCAGGGTTACATATCTCATATTTACATAAATAGCCAATATTGGCAATTTAAGTCCCCTTTCAGACACGTCAAGTCTTGAAAGCAATTTTTTTCGCATTCTCTTTTGTGTTTTCTATTTCACACGCGTCATAAATTGATTTGCAAATATTTTCTAGTAAGTCCCACGCTGAAAATTGAATATGAGTTTGGCGAAATTGTATTATTTGTATTTCTTAGACAATGGCATATAAGTGGACCAGGGAAAGTATTGAGAAATTTATATATTTGTACCAGGAGCATGAATGTCTTTACTCCGTGAGCTCCAAGGACTATTTAGACCGCCAGAAAAAAGCAATGGCGCTCCATGATATTCTAGCGAAGATGCAAGAAATTGATGGGTGCATAACGGTAGACTACCTTAAGAAAAAATGGAAAAGTTTGCGAACGCAATATTTGCAAGAATGTCGGTCGGTGAAGAATTCCAAAAAAAGTGGCGCTGGTGTTGATGATGTCCACTGTCCGAAGCTTTGGTGCTTTGATCAACTAAAATTTTTACACAATCATGTGCAATTCCGTCAAAGTGTTACTAATGTAAGTATATTTTATGCGATATAAACATGCTTATGACATTTATTTCAATGTATGCATATTTGTTGTATATGTTTCAGGTCGAAGAAGGTTCTGATGACGCTTCCAGTCCCTTAAGCACAGAAAAGGTACCAAAAAAGCCGAAATGATAGCTGACAGAAAAGCAAATAAAAATAAATTTGAGTGGTTGGGTCGGCAAGTGACTGAGCAGATGGAAGAGGTGGATGAGGAGTATCAGCCGCAAGCAGTTATGGAGGTTCAAGGTGTTATTAATAAATACTGGCAGGAAACCATAATAAAAAGAACTGCGTCATCATATTCCACTGCATCACCACCGTCTCCGATTCCTTCACGGGATATTTTAGAGGAATCAATGCGGGGTATTTTCAGCGATGAAGATTTTGATATTTAAAAAAATCGCCATCCACCGACAAAATCATTTAAGAGCCACCGCACACCACAGACCGCCGATTTAGTTGGGCTCGCTAGTGTTTCCATTGCAGCACAACTACTTAGTCGGGCGCGATTAAGTTGGTGTAGCGTTCGCACTTCCATACATCTTCATTTATTTGAAGCGAGCCCAACTAAATCGGCGGCTGATAAAGTCTGTGGTGTGCGGTGGCTCTTAGACATTTTTAAATGTGGCTTTAAAGTTTTAAAATCTGATAAAGTACAAAGTACAATGACTAAGTAACCTTTTTTTTAAGTTATAAAATGAACTGAATTTTAGATTTTTTGTTTGTGTTTATGTTATGTAATTGTTTCTACCCAACAAGCAAATTAAACTTAAAGAAAGTCTTATTAAAGTTTTGTATTATAAACATTAAGCTTACAAAACGTTGATTTTTTGTTTATAAAACGCTTGAAAGTAAGCGTAATATAATCGAAAAGGAGCCTTGGTTATAAGCGTAGAAATATAAACTTACAATATATGCTGAAAAGAAAGCTTTTAATAAGCGTAAAAGTGTAAAGTGGAGTGCAATGGGGTATAGTCATTGCGCTGGGTATGCAGTTACAGTTGCATGGCTATACTCAATCCCGACTCTTGCGTCCTCGTTCGCGCACTCTGGGCAACGTGAGCAACCCATGTGCGAGATGCGGTAACCAATCCGAGTGGAGCCTTGGGTCACGGCAGAAAGAGAGGGAGCTTCGGTGGGGCCACTCTGACTTATTCGGTTTAAGGGCTCACTGAAGTCTGCAGCGTCTGTTCACCAGTAGGTGCGGCTGCAAGCGGGTGTCTGCTTGGAGCAAGCGGCTCGCTATATAAACGTGTATTTGGTTGCGAAACCACCCCCGTCCCAGCAATGGGTTGTGCGCTGGGCTTGGGACCCGCCACGTAAAAACCACTTCCAGTGAAGAAGCAAGGCAAAGCCTCGGATGAGACCCCCCCTTATGATGACGACCACGGCAAATGTTTAAAGGACTACGATTTGAGGGCATGCACCTGGAATGTCCGGACCCTTAATGGGGAAGGTGCCTCTGCCCGGCTGGTTGATGTCCTCGTAAGGACAAAAGCTGACATCACCGCCATCCAAGAAATGCGTTGGACGGGGCAAGGCAAACAATGTCTGGGGCCTTGCGACGTCTACTACAGCTGCCATGTAAAGGAGCGCAAATTCGGAGTTGGATTTGTGGTGGGAGAGAGACTCCGTCGCCGAGTACTGTCGTTCACCCCGGTGGACGAGCGTCTAGCCACAATCCGCATCAAAGCGAGATTCTTCAACATCTCGCTCATCTGCGCCCATGCCCCGACGGAAGAGAAGGATGAGGCATCCAAGGATCTCTTCTATGAGCGCTTGGAGCGCACGTACGAGCGCTGCCCCCGTCATGATATCAAAATCGTGCTTGGCGACTTCAATACCAGGGTGGGCAAAGAAGGGATCTTTGGAACCACCGTCGGAAAATTCAGCCTCCACGACGAAACGTCCGACAACGGATTGAGGCTGATCGACTTCGCCGGGGCCCGAAACATGGTAGTATGCAGTACTAGGTTCAAGCATAAAAAGATCCATCAAGCTACCTGGCTGTCTCCGGATCGAAAAACGAGAAACCAAATCGATCATGTTGTGATAGACGGAAGGCACGCTTCCAGTGTTTTAGACGTACGCACACTCCGAGGCCCAAACATCGACTCGGACCACTATCTTGTTGCAGCCAAGATACGCACCCGCCTCTGTGCAGCAAAAAATGTGCGCCCAAATATGCAAGGAAAGCTTAACGTCGAAAAGCTGCAATCACAACAGACAGCCAGCGCTTTCGCTACTCGACTCTCACACCTGCTCTCAGAGAGCACTCTTCAACAAACCGACATATGCGAGCAGTGGAACCACATTTACCGCTCATTAAGTACCGCCGCCGAAGAAGTAGTCGGATTTCAGCGAGCCCGAAAGAACAACTGGTACGATGAGGAGTGTCAGGAAGCTACAGAGAAAAAAGATGCCGCCTACAGGGCCACGCTGCGATCGGGCGCAACGCGCGCTTTGTGGGACCGCTATAGGGATCTGAAGAGGGAAGCGAGACGTATTTGCCGCAACAAGAAGAGAGAGGCAGAAATACGTGAGTGCGAAGAGCTTGAAATGCTGGCCGACAGGAGGAATGCCCGAAAATTTTACCAGAGAGTTAGGCGACTTACGGAAGGTTTAAAGACCGGGGCGCACTCCTGTAAGAACAATAATGGCGACCTAGTAACTGATGTCCAGAGCGTACTTAAATTATGGAGGGAACACTTTTCCGCCCTACTAAATGGCAGCAGCACAGAAAGTTGTGGAGAAGAAGAACCCGAGCCCGCAGTCGATGATGACGGAGTCGACGTTCCACCGCCTGACTATGACGAGGTACGTATAGCAATAACGCGGCTGAAAAACAACAAAGCCGCTGGAGCTGACAGCCTGCCAGCTGAGCTATTCAAGTACGGCGGCGAGGAGTTGATAAGGTGCATGCATCAACTCTTGTGCAGAATATGGTCAGATGAACGCATGCCCGACGACTGGAATTTAAGTGTGCTCTGCCCAATCCACAAGAAAGGTGACCCCGCCATTCGCGCCAACTACCGCGGGATCAGCCTTCTAAGCATAGGTTACAAGGTCTTATCGAGCGTATTGTGTGAAAGACTGAAGCCCACCGTCAATGAACTGATTGGGCCTTATCAGTGTGGCTTTAGACCTGGCAAATCCACCATAGACCAGGTATTCACAATACGCCAAATCTTGGAAAAGACCCGCGAGAAAAGGATCGACACTCACCACCTATTTGTCGACTTTAAAGCCGCTTTTGACAGCACTAAAAGGAGTTGCCTATACGCCGCTATGTCTGAATTTGGCATCCCCTCAAAACTCATACGGCTGTGTAAAATGACGTTGAGCAATACCACCAGCTCCGTCAGAATTGGAAAAGACCTCTCCGAGCCGTTCGCCACAAAACGGGGTTTCAGACAGGGCGACTCCCTTTTATGTGACTTCTTTAATCTGATGTTGGAGAAGATAATAAGAGCTGCAGAACTGAACCGCTCAGGAACAATTTACTACAAGAGCGTGCAATTGCTGGCTTATGCCGATGACATCGACATCATCGGTAACAAAAACCGCGAAGTCTGTTCTGCCTTTTCCAAGTTGGATAGGGAAGCAAAGCGCATGGGTCTGGTGGTAAACGAGGACAAGACGAAGTATCTCCTGTCATCAAACAAACAGTCAGCACATTCGCGCCTTGGCACCCACGTCACTGTTGACAGTTACAATTTCGAGAAAGTAGAGAATTTCGTTTACTTGGGAACCAGCATTAACACCGATAATAATGTCAGCATTGAAATCCAACGTAGAATCACTCTTGCCAACAAGTGCTACTTTGGACTGAGTAGGCAATTCAGGAGTAAAGTCCTCTCTCGACGTACGAAAACCACGCTCTATAAGTCACTCATCATGCCCGTACTGGTATATGGCGCAGAAGCATGGACAATGACAACATCCGATGAGGCGGCTCTTGGGGTGTTTGAGAGAAAGATTTTGCGGAAGATTTACGGTCCTTTACGCGTTGGCGACGGCGAGTACCGCAGACGATGGAACGATGAGCTGTATGAGCTTTACAACGATATGGACATAGTGCAGCGAATTAAAATACAGCGGCTCCGCTGGCTTGGTCATGTTGTTCGAATGGACACCGACGCTCCAGCTCTGAAAGTATTCAACTCGGAACCCGCTGGTGGTAGCAGAGGAAGAGGGAGACCCCCACTGCGATGGAAAGATCAGGTGGAGAAGGACTTGGCTTCACTTGGCGTTTCCAATTGGCGTCAGTTGGCACAGAGGAGAAACGACTGGCGTGCTTTGCTGAACTCGGCCAAAATCGCTTAGGCGGTTACAGCGCCAAAAAAGAAGAAGAAGAAGAAAAGTGTAAACTTATAAGAAAGGTTAAAAAAAATTTGTTTATAAGCGTATGAATATAAACGTACTAAAAATTTTCAAAATAAAGCCTTTTATAAACGTTTTTATAACCCTTTATTTAAAGATATTTCATTAAAAACTCATACATAGATTGCTTACCATCTAGAAACTAAAAGAAATACGAATTTTCGGCGGACTCATCTACAGTCGCATTTTCTTTTTTTTATATGGAAGAAAATAAGCAATACCATTACCAAACAAAAAAGGGCCAAAAAAAGCCATAAGTTGTAGATACTTCAGTGTTGGAATTTTTTATAAAAAAATTTAATGGGCTACAAAACTGCATACTCAGAATCTTTAAAGGAAAATCTTATTAAAAAAGCTAGAAATTTTTACGAAAGTTTGACCTTTTTTTTAAATAATATTTGTATTATAGGGTAGGAACAACATATTAATATGAGCTTATAAATTATACTTTTTAATTTATAATTTGCCTTCTTCGTTAAAATATTCTGTGAACTCTTGCCTTATGAGTTCAGCTTCGCCTTTTCGTGGATTATATGGTACATCTGTATAAACTTCTGGGTATTGCTAATACTTGCAGTTTCTAGGGGCGTGTTGATATATGTATTATCGGTTTGTAAAAGAAAATTATGAATTGCGATACAAGCCAATGTGACTTTTTCTACGGTGTCAACTTTTAGGTTCATTGTGGTTAAAAAAACTCGAAATCTATTGCTTAGGATTCCAAACGCATGCTCAACAACATGCCTAGCTCGAGAGAGCCGTAAATTAAATATTTGTTTCTTTTTATTTTTCGTGTGATACGGATATGGCTTCATTATGTGCTTTTGTAGCGGAAAAGCGTCGTCCCCTACAACAACATAGGGAACATTCCGTCCCCTTCCAATTAAAGAGCTTTTTGGCAAATGTTCTTTTTCTAAAATTTCTTTAAGGCGATTCTGTTGTAGCACACCAGCATCATTCGCACGCCCATTAGTCCCTACATCCACAAATACAAAACGGCAATTGGCATCAACTAAGGCCAATAGAATTACACTATAAGTGCCCTTGTAGTTACGATAAAATGCACCGTCCTTCCGCAGCGGCCGAAAGTTGATGTGCTTGCCGTCCAATGCGCCTAAACAATTTGGAAATTGCCACTTTATGGCGAATTCTTTCGCTATAGCTTCCCATTCCGCAAAGTTGCTTGGCATCTTTAAATAATAAACTTATACAATTTATGTTTAGGAAAGACTAACAAATTTACGTACAAGCAGGTGTAGCACTTTCAATTTTTCAAATAATATTTTGCACACTTCGGGTATGGTCTCGCTAATAAAGGACGTTGACAAACGTGTTTGGTAACTTATAAACGTTTCACCTAAAATAAATATATTTGTTTAATGCACTACACTTTGATTTTCCTGCGATTACAGAACATACCAGTGGCAAGAAATCTCAACGTCACGGCCAAACTTCTCCGCTGCAGAAATAGTTTCTCTTCTCAGCGAACTACGCCGCTCGATTTCTGGTTTAACCAGATCTAATAAAATGTCAAATTGACTTTTGAAACCCCCAGAATCTGAAGTGAGAAGTTCCTTGGTTAGGAACACAAAAGAGCCTCGATTATTCTTCTCAGCTCTCCACTCCTTTACCCACATACGTTTTCGTATTCTTCCCGGTAGTGCAGCAGCTTTTTCGCACAAATCATGTAAGCCTTTTTCATAAAAATAATTAGTACATGCGTTTGTATTAAGTTTAAGTTCAATCTCTTACCATAAACAATTTCGTCATCGCTATCTTGTTCAATAAATTTGGTGGTGACGTCCAAGATTTCTCTTAAAATAATTTCTTTTTGGTATTCCATTTTTTGCATTTATACTGCCTTCAGTGTCAAATTCCAAATGTTAAATGGGAAGCAACGAAAAGTTCAAAAGAGACAAGAAAACTTGAAACGAATTGACGGTACGGAGGTATCTGTACTCTTCCCCTCTCTTCCCACCTCCTTCGCCAACGAACGAGCAGACTTGAAAGCAAGACTTGACGTGTCTGAAAGGGGACTAAGTGCAGATTAAATGTATGATCTGAAAATGAATAGTGAAAGTTAATCAACAATTTCTCCTTAAGTAGGCCATCTGAAATTATGCATTATGGGCTGTTTTTGCTTATGCAGCGTTTTTGCTGCATTTAAAATGCAACATTTAGCAACATTTCATGCTATCGCATTTAGCAAATGTACATTTACGCTAGTTCGAAATCGTATGCTTTGGACAAACAGCCGTGTTTCAGTCGCTTAAGCTGATGCCACATAAAACTTTTGCTTCGCTTTACGTGACAGATTCGCTTTGACAGATAACATGAATTGTATGAAAATGCACAAAGCACGCCACATAGATCGTTGGCGAAGCGAAGAGATGGCCAACTCCCATCTTTTTACGCATCAACCGGTTTAATATTTATTTTGTTTCGTCCAAATTCGCGCAAAATATATAAAATCCACAGCAATTTTGACGCAGCAGTACAAAATTGTTTTCTTTGCGTTCATTGTGGCATACCTTTTGCGTCTGGCGCTTCGCTGGCAAAGTTATAAATGTCACGCAAAGCTACAAAGTTTTATCTGGCATCAGCTTTATGGTCCGATTATCGCAACTTAACGTTACTTATGGCTCTCTCTTAAAAATTCTGTTAAATGGGTGTTGCTTATAATTGAACAGCCGAAACTTAATGCCACGTCGAAATCTGTTTCATTTTGATTCTCTAAGGCTTTCTGCACATTGGTCGTCCAATCGTAGTTGCTTCATCGTCACAATCATGATGCAACGATTACATGACGACTACACTTTCGCACACTCGGTCGTGATATTTCAATTCATTTGGCGCCTAAAAATTCACTTGGAGCAGGTATTTTCTGTTTTTCTAGTTGATATTTTCGCGAAATATTTACAAAAACCTGCAATTTTTAAAATATAGACTGTGCTGCAACAATTCTAGACATAATTTTTCACTAATATCTCTTCTTTTCTTTTCCTGAAATGTGTTTTGGGCATGCACACAGAGACTTTTTACAATTTCGTCATATTTTATAGTTAAAACGCTCACATTTATTGAATTTTAATGCAATTATCCACTTTTTAATAATTTCCACAGATTTTATGCAAAAAATACTAATTTGTATGCAATTTTAATGCAAATATTTACTTTTTCACTAATTTTCCCCATAAAATGTAAACAAACAGTGCGTGCACAACGATTAGCAAACGACAGTGCCGTACTTATCCGTTTCTGCATCTTCTACGATTTGCCGATAATTAGCCGATAACGACAAGTGTGCAGATCTCCTTTGAAATGCATGTGCTTGGCTCAAAATTTCAGGGCGAGACGATAACGCAACTATGATTGGACGACAAGTGTGCAGATAGCCTAAGTTCTACGTTCCGTTAAGTTAAGTTAAGTTGCCATAATCAGGCTTTTATTCAGATCCGTATCTATTACGATCGATTCTCACGGAAAAGATAATGTGCAAAAAACCCTACTGAAAAGGAAAAAAAAATTTTAAGCAAAAATTCAATACAAAAACTTGAATTGTTTTAACCATAACCGAAAATTTGTTTGTGTATATATTCATTTGTCGATGCTGTCAATAAAAAATTTCCCAAAAGGGAATGTGAAAAATCGCGTCGACAAAAGTTTCCGTGTATAAACACAGTCTTACGAAACAAAACGAACAGAGTGGATCACAAATTGATCCAGATTTCTATCAGCATCACATCGATGTTGAATTGCGTAACTTTTCTTTATGCAAATATTAGAAAATAATAAATGAAATCTCGATCGAGGATCACTGAAACGCAGCTAGCCACTGTATACGCGAAAAAGCAATGTTGCCACTTTTGTGGAAATTTTGGAAGATCACAGGGTTGCTTTTAGCATTTAGATTCTTAATGCAAAAATGGAGTTGCTGCTGAAGTCTAGAAAAAAGAAGTCTGATGAAGAGATGTGGTGATCTCCGAAATTGCTGCTATAACTTCTACCGCTTAGACTTTGTGCTTTTTCAATTTTTCCTAATAAACAATCGTGGTATAAATCTCAATAAAAATATCAAAAATAAAAAATTTTAATAAGCCACATTAACATTGACAAATACGGAGTTGCATTTAGTTGCATTTAGGTGACGAATTTTGTGTGGATAAATGTACATTTAGAGTAGCATTTAGAGCTAAATGCGCTAAATGTGATTTTACGCGTAATGCCATGTTCTGACCGACATCGAAAACATGTTTTCGTTGCTAAAACTAGATTTCGACCTAAAACATGTGTTTTCGTCCATGTAAAATCTGTCAAACGGAAACCAGTTTTCGTTGAAAACTACTTGAAAACTCACAATTCCGTATCAATTTCGCGTACAAAATGAAATTCACCGTTATACTTAGAAATATAACCATACCCAACACCCCAATTAAGCCACGGGGACAGTAAAAAAATATTTTCCATGAAAAGGTTTATATTTTTAATGCTTACTGGGTTATATTCTATCTTCTTTTGTCTCTCATTCTTTTGTATATTTTGGAAATTGACAGCTGAACTCCGCCATTTAATTTGCATATGCAACCAAAGTCAGACGTGTGATTTTGAAGGTATATTTATTTAATGAATTGTGATGAATTGGTTAATATTAAAGTCGTAAAGCAAGTTATAACAAATCAAGTAAAGTGCAGAGAACACCTTCCTGCGTAGGCGGCCTTCGGCGGCACTTAGGGATTATAACCCTCAGGCAGTAGAATTCTCCTTTCTGTGTTGCCAAAGAAGAGGGCTGAACACCTTTTGCAGAGAGCACCTTTCTGCGTAGGCGGCCTTCGGCCGCACTTAGGGATTATAACCCTCAGGCAGTAGAATTCTCCTTTCTGTGTTGCCAAAGAAGGGGGGCTGGACCCCTTTTGCAGAGAACACCTTTTAGAATTCCCTTTCTGTATGGTTAGTAAAATAATAAATAGAGCGCGGAATATATTTATTTTTCTATTTCTAATTTGTAGACATAATTAATCGCCTGGATTAATTGCAAAAACATGTCCTTTTTGGCCTTTTTGACATTACGCCTCCACAGATACTCTACCACCACAACTGCGAAATTCCCAGTATGGTTATAATTTCGTGTTGAAAAAACCCGCTTCGCCACCCTCCATTGCGATTCAATTCGCTGGGTGTGGGTCCCGTCTTCTGCTACGAACGGATTAATGGCGTCGCTATGATTGACTTTCTGATGGGTGAACCCATTATCAGAAAGACAATCATATGCGCGCCAGAAATCCGTCCTTATTATCGACCCCGCAGCCACATGCTTCTTGATCAGCGGAATAAGAATATCCGCTGATCTGCAGTTATCTGGGCATACTTCAAGGCGTAGATCCTCACTGCCATCTTCGATCATGCCCAGGACCCAGTGACCCTCCACTCGTCTGCCTAAAAATAAGAAAGAGAAAATTAAAATCATAACACAACATTCGAATAAAAATTACCTTTGGTGAATTTCCTCTTTCCGAATTTACTCTCGTCAATCTGGACTATCTTCCCGGGACCTCCAATTTTTCCGCTGGTTTCTTGGTGGTCCAACTGCTATATTACCACGGCTTCTCTGCAATAACTATACCAGTCGGTGATAGTCGCAGATGATAGTGTTTTTGGTTCCTTTAAATAGTCTTGGCGTAGAACCATTTCGCGGTTAAAATTCTCAACAAAGCAGTACATTAAATGATATACGGACGTCCTCAAACCACGTCCCTTTCGCTACCGAAACGCTAGCCCTTTTGGCGCAG
>NW_023459122.1:29285-74793 GCF_013731165.1 Rhagoletis pomonella | reverse complement strand
CATATGTACCTCATCTATTTCGTTAATTCGGAATTATCTCGGGAATTAACTGCAGTTGATCCGGACTAAGTCCTAGAGTTAATTCCCAAACTTAACTCGGATCAAGCGAAATACGATGACAACACTGACGAAAACTCAGAGAGCGTAGAATACAGAGAAAGTACAAAATTAGCATGGGCATATACCTTCTCATCGGAAATGCAGTCACCATACTAATTCAGATAGGAATCCAATTAAAATTGAATAAGAACTTATTTGATTTAATACGGTACCTGCATTACTGACGACAAGGTGAATGTCCACGCTAGGTAATTTTGCTTTTTCTTTGTGTTCTATGCTCCCTGAGCAAACAAATACGCAAACAAAGCGTCCAACTATTTCATCCGCGGTAGCCGAGTGGTTGCCAATCGCCAAAAAGTTTGTTTTTATTGTTACTTTAATTTCTTTTTATTTTATTTTTTATTTATATATTTAATTTTACTTTTTTTGTATTTAAATTTATTTTATTATTAGTTGAATTAAATTTTTAGAGTTTAAGTTTACTAAAAAAGTAAAAAACAACTAATTAAAAACAACTTAAAAAAATATATAGAAGTTATAATTGAATGAATAAAATTAATATAAGTGAAAATTCTACTGGCCGTGGGATTCGAACCTACGACCTCGCGGCTCGTAAATCCGCATTACTGCCATCTGTCAAGGCACAATTTTGATCAGATTAATTGCGGCGTTAATCCGGATCAACGTTGCCGTCTGTGTATGCTTTTACATACGTATAACTTAATCCTAAATAAATACCCCCAACAGCGCAAATGACATATGTATGTGAATTTCATCACATAGTTCAATATTTACAGATATATAATCTTGTCTATACATACATACAGGCATACAAGCATTATGCACTCCAGTGTTTCTTATCTAACTGATACTACACTTGAGTCGCATTTTGTCTGTCCTGTGCAAACAATGTAGATGTGTTAAGCGCGGTATAAGATCCTCGCGACAATTGACATGTATACAAAATATTCACACATATTATGTATACCCTGCAATACGGGGGAGTGAGTACAGGACTGCTGAATCGGTAGCTACCTGATAAACACCGTCAATTACCGACCGACTACTTGCAGTGTATTTCAGTGATTACTTTTACAAGGCAATGTCCTAGGCAGTAGTCACCATTGGCTCTCTCTGCACTACCGGGAGTTACTAAAGTGGTCACTTGCACTACAGCACGCGATTTGTACAATGGATGCATGTGTGTGTTGTCACCGCTCTCAGAGCGGCGCTCTGCATGCTTGGGGTTGCGTATGTACACTCACATATACATACTGAGATGTGAACAGTCAAATACGTGCGTAATAAATTTTGTATGAAAATATTATTTTTAAATACAACATCTTTAAACGATAATCAAATATAAAGTATTCATTTTACTATGCATTATTTCCCAGAGTGTACCACGGGTTAATAGAGTAGCTACTTACCTTGGAGTCAGTGCAGTAGCGGTTCAAAAGTAGCGATTGACTCCAGCAGTACTGGAGGGTACCTACAAAAATATGTCTATACATACATACATCATGTATATACATACATATACACGATGTATTCTCCAAAATTAATAGCTGGAGATTTCAATGCTTGGGCTTTAGAATGGGGCAGCAGTATAACAAATAATCGAGGTCATGCCTTACTAAGAGCATTTGCTTCACTGGACCTGCTTCTGTTGAATACAGGCAACAGAAACACGTTTGAGATAAACGGCAGAGGCTCCATTATTGACTTAGCTTTCTGTAGTCAATCGCTGGCAACAAAAACCACGTGGAAGCTAAGCGATAGGTATACGCACAGCGACCACTTATCTATAACAATTGAAATTAAACGTACAATTACAGTGTCGCGTCAAAACGTCCAAAGGGATGTAAGTAGTTGGTGCACAAAATCATTTGATATAAATATGTTTAAATTAGTAATTAGCGAAATAAGCAGCGTTATAAATATGCGGGGAAATGCAGAAATCCTCTCACAAGCCCTCACTCAAGGTCTTATCAAGGCATGCGATTCTTCTATGAGTAGAAAGGTCCGCAGAAACGACCGGAGACCCGTATACTGGTGGACGGTTGAAATAGCATCGTTACGGTCACAATGCAATAAAGCTAGAAGAAAATTCCAAAGAATAAGGTCGGATGAACTAAGGGATAGTTTTAAATCATTGCGAAAGAAATTAAAAGATGCTATAAAAACTAGCAAAAGAGATTGTTTCAAGGAACTTTGTAATAAAATTGATGAGTATCCTTGGGGCGGTGCCTTTAAAGTGGTAATGAAAAAGTTCAAAGCTAGCCAACATGCACGATGTTGCTTAAAAAAGTAGTAGAGACTCTTTTTCCGCGGACGGATCCCCAACCATTGCCAGCGTCAATAGATGCTATGGCAAATGGCTGTGTTCCTCCTGTAAAGAAGGAGGAAATTGAAAGTGCGGCCAAACGATTCAAAAACAACAAGGCTCCCGGTCCTGATAGTATCCCAAATATTGCCATTAAAGCGGCAGTGGATACAATCCCATCAGCATTTTCGGATGTTTTTAATAGATGCCTTCAAGACAGTATATTTCCGAATAGATGGAAAAGGCAGAGGCTGGTCCTACTCCCAAAGATTGGCAAACCGCTGGGGGAATCTAGCTCTTATAGACCCCTGTGCATGATTGATGCTTTAGGTAAGTTGTTGGAGCGTATCATCTCTGACCGTCTATGTGAGCTCTATCTATGGCGTCTACAGCGTCTATGGATATGGGATATTGCGCTAGTTGTCGTAGCGAAAGATATTACAGATGGCCACCTCAAGTACTGCTAACTTGGTCGACGAATGGCTTCAGGATAATGGCTTGCAGCTAGCTATCCAGAAAACTGAAGGTGTACTTCTAACAAACAGGAAAAAGAAAGAAAGTACGACTTTGAATGTAAATGGGTATGTATTTGAGACGATACCAGCAGTAAGATACTTAGGTGTGATGATAGACGCTAGGTTGTCATACAAAATACACATTGAAACGGTTAATAAGAAAGCGGCTACAGTCCAAAGTTCGTTAGCTAGGTTAATGGCCAATGTAGGAGGTCCTAGTCAGAATCGAAGGAAACTCTTGAGTAAAGTAACACAATCGGTTGTTATGTATGCGGCCCCTGTTTTGGAGGGATGCACTCAAACATAAATCGTACGCCAATAAATTAAACTCGATTTTCCGGCTTAGTGCCCTACGTATATGTAGTGCTTTCCGTACAGTTTCGCATGATGCCGCCAGTGTGATTGCTGGTATAATGCCTGTTGATCTAATGGATAGCGAGTTCCAGCGCACCTACTTGACCTCCCGATCCAAAGGCAGAGCCCTCTCTAAGCACGAGATCGCGGCCGAATGGCAAAAACGCCTCGCCCAATGGCAAAAACGGTGGGAAACGTCTTCGTCGGGTCGCTGGACCTTCAGACTTATCCCGAGTATCGAAGCCCGGCTGAGCGGATCACATGGCGAAGTAGATTTTTATATGACCCAACTGTTGAGTGGGCATTGCTGTTTCAGACAGTACTTGTGCAAGTATGGTCATGATGACACAATGGCGTGTGGTTCATGTGGAAATGTACCGGAAACTGCAGAGCATATATTCTTTGCATGCCCTTCTTTTTCCGCTAAAAGAAACAAATTAAAAGATTTGGTTCTGACTAGTCCGAATCCTGAAAACTGGCTATCATACATGATAAATGACATTAAGGTCTGGGACGGAGTGAAATCTGTCAGTAAAGAAATAATGACTGAGCTTAGAGCAAGGGAACAACGCCGCCGGATAGAGAGAGGCTTTAATCAGTGAAATAAATGAAGTAATTGGCATTAATTGTGTTCCACTCTTGTTTTTTACTCCACAGGGAATCTCTTCACGAAGCACAGACGACAAAACGCTCCTGAACCCCTTATCACAAATGTGGATGGGGGAATACGGAAATGGCGTTATGGAGTGAGGCATTCTGTATGCCATGGCCCCTCTCTGATGAAATGCGAAAGCAGTCCCGGGGAGGTGGCTTCATCGGAGTTTCATATGGGCCACTTGATGGATAGTGCGCTATCTCAACGTCCGTAAAAAAATAAAAAAATAAAATACATACATATATACATCTGCTGATGTTGAGAGCTGTTCAGAACTCTGAACATATTGCCCACCTTGAAATGTTTACATTTCAAAAATAGATGTTGCCAATAACTAAAATTTAATTATTTTTCTGGAGCTTTGCATACATAAATATTTTACATAAATGTATAGATTATCAACATATAAAGAAATACTTTTTTATGAGTTCTTATTTAGTTGGCGGTCGGGACTCGAATTTAAATATGTGTAATTATAATGTTATTATGTATGTAAGTGCATCTAATTCCTAAATATGTATCCGCCAATTGGATACGCGGACCTTGCAGCGCTGCATATGCGTCGTAGGGCGAAGAGTACGATGATTCCTGCGCCGATTAGAAGCAGATTCGTCGTACTCATGCCGTAGTGTGCAATATGATGCCAGTCCAAATCCAACGGAAACCGCAAACTGTTTTTGGTTTAGCTATCTAGGGGATCTTAAATGCTTGGATGATAGTTGGAAGATGCTCTGTAATATTGACCTGTGGTATTTAAAATTTTGCATGCGTCATTATTGTTTCGTATGCCCAAAGGTTGACATTCGTCGTCTTCAATTTTCAGTCGGTGTCTAGTTGGACAATGCCTTGATGTCTCAATTCAAGGACTTGTATGCTACCGTTACGATTCATTTTTGCTTGCTCCCTTCTTGCCATTGAGAATAGCCATATATTTGGTGACTGTAACTGAACCCAGTACTCTTGAAGCGGCTTGATATTCACTTCGCAGCTTGCTGGAATCTTAGTATCTTTCTTTCAGTAAAGAAATCTCACAATTTCGCGTCTTTCCTATCCTCAGGGTAGGATGCAATTGTGAGCATACGGTCAGCTTTGAAATGGGTTGGCATCGATTAAACATTTCATCGTTTAAATATTTCATAAAATATTGTTCTGATTCTATCCATTAGGATATGACGACTGTTTACTTTTATACTCATGTATAGGGCTGCCAGACGTCCCGGTTTTCCCGGACATGTCCCGGTTTTAGACTATTTGTCCCGGTGTCCCGGTCCAACCTTAAAACGTCGCGGGTTTCGTTTTAGTGTCCCGGTTTTTGATTTGATTGAACAAATTTGAATAAAAGTTCAAAAATCACTACACTAAGAGAAAAAACGCGTTGTAATATTCAGAAAAATGTTATGAATTCATTGAGGGAAATAACGCATAGTAAACATGAATATTTTCTATTTGATTATCGTTTAAAAATGTTCGTATTTAAAAATAATACTTTCATAACACGCACGCGTGGTGTTGATTCAAACTCAACATTTAAATCCACATTTACATGTCTGGCTGTAGCTGAGTGCGCGAGGATGCTTGCCACAATTTGCTAATTTCCAGAGGGTCAGGGTTCAATTCCCATTACAACCAGCATGGAATTTAAATATTTGTTTAACTTAATTATGAATAAGCAATCGGTAATTGCAAATCGCTTCTTTTGAATATGGGCCTATTTGAATTTAATATTTCTATACTAAATACTAAAATTTGTATACTTAAATGTATTACGAGTTGGGTTGGTGCCCTTTCATATGCGTATTTTTTTAATTTAGCACGCTTTTTTAATTCTAAACTTCTTTCTCTCAGTGCTCCGGTTTAATTTGTGAAATAGTTACATTTCGAAATAGTTGAACTTTGCACAAGCAATAGTTGATGATTAGTATATGAACCTAAATACGTTCAAAATGACGTGCACAGAGTTATACAATTATATTAAGGAAAAGACAGAAGTTTTGAAACAAGTTCACAGCAACGAAAAATATGACTGATATTTTAATGTTATCTTGTACTTAAATTTTTTTCTTTCATGAAACCTAGAGTACTTATAAGTACAGTGCCGTACAAAATTATTGGCTCAGAGGCTCTTTCATCAGATCACAATTTCTAATCAGATCTTTTAGAACAATTTTTATACCCGAGCGCACTTGTGCACAAGGGTATTATAACTTTGTTCACATAACGGTTGTTTGTAACAGGCAAAACGAATCGAGATAGATATAGACAAGTGTATACATAAATGATCAGAATGAAAAGAGAAATCGATTAAGCGGTGACTGTCTGTCCGTCCGTCCGTCCGTCCGTCTGTCCGTCCGTCTGTGCACACGATAACTCGAGATATCTTAACGAAACTTGGTACGTGTACTTCTTTCGGGCGTAGGACGGATGGTATTGCAAATGGGCAAAATCGGACAATAACCACGCCTACCTCCCATATAACGGTAATTTTCAGAAAAACGAAAACTGCGATATTTTAGTAACTACTGAAGATAATTCACTCAAAATTGATATTTGCAATGAGTTTTAGACGAAAAATAAGAATATTACAAAATTTTGGCAAACGGGCGTAGCCACGCCCACTTATGGTTACATGTGTATATCTTGGTAGCCGCTACACCAATGTCTTCCAAACTTGGCACAGTTGTTGGTCCTGGTACAGCATACCAAATGGCCGAAAATTTCTAAAATCGGACAATAACCACGCCCACGTCCCATATAACGGTATTTTCGAGAAATACAAAATCTTCGATAAATCAGTAAATATTGAAGCTAATTTATTCAAAATTGATGGTTGCAACAATTCTTTACCAAGAAATACGTTTATGACAAAATTTTGGAAAATGGGCGTAGCACCGCCCACTTGTGATCACATATATGTATCTCGTTAACCGTTCTAGCAATTTGTACCAAGCTCGGTATGGTTATTGTGCTTGCCACATAAAAGCAAACCGTTGAAAATTGTTGAAATCGGACTAAAATTGAGGCCGCTTTTCATATAACGGTAAATTTCAGAAATGCTTGAAATTTCAATATTTCGAAATTTAAGGACGCTAATTTACTTAAAATGTATACACCCCGGCTTATCATGTAGCGGTAGCTTTCGGAAAGGTGGAAAACATATATTTAATACTTGCGCCGGGTATTTAATGTTCGGCTCCGCCCGAACTTAGACTTTCTTACTTGTTATTTATTTATTTATAATAATATTTATTATTTATTTATAATAATATCTATTTTTTCTCTTAAGAAATTTATTTAGTCACAACATATGTAAATGAAAAAATTAATTTAAGTGAGTTATAGAAAAGAAACTAAAAAAAATTATTGTTTGAAGTCTTTTTTACTTTCAAGTCTGGGCAATTTCGCACGGCTCTCTAATGTCGTCGCCATAACAGCCTCTACATTTTCCGGTATAACCCGTTTGGAAACGCTAGCTAGCAATTGAACATGTCGTTCCGTTCCTTGTATGTGTGATGGAATTTTTGGATCATTAAACGGTGGATCATCTTGATTTAAATATTCTTTCAATGTATCGTACGGAATGCTTCGCGTGAATGGTGGTTAAAATACGATATTTATAGCATTCAAATTGATCATTTCCGTATAACTTGTGCAATTAAAGTTTATATCTGGTTTTTTATAAACTCTAAGTTCCATTGGCTCGTCAACATCGGTTCGATAGCGTAGAATTTTCTTGATGGCACAGTCGCGCTTTTCTTTGCTATCATTAAACAACATTGATAACAAGATATTTTCCGAATGCGCATAATATGAATTATCTTTAATTACTTGATTGACAATTTTGCGTAAACGAGGTTCTAGAAATCGTGACCAACCAATGAACTTGAAAAATAATGCACTGCCGTACACGACAGAGCTGTAATACTTGATATTGAAGTACATTGGCACATAACATTTAATTATAAATTCAACCAGAATTCTTAAATTTGCATCTGGATTTTCCGTTGTCACATATAATCGCAATAATCTAGCGGCCTTGGTGAGCCACCGAGAATGTACAATTTTCCCTGGTTTGATGTTAGGCAGATCCACCGGAACCACGCTGCTAGAAATTGCATGGGCCATGTCGTATAAGTACTTCGAATCGGTGGAAAATTCAATTTTTTCTGGAGCAGGGGGCATATTTTGCAACTCAATTTTCTGGAAGCCGTCCACCACCTGAAAATATATAATAATAAAATAATTGAAAATGGTTGACAATTATAATAAATGAGTGATAGCAATAACTTACCGGAAGAGTTTCACAAGTTTCGATTTGACGGCTCAGTTTTCCGGTTGCCGATCTTGGTCCAGTGCTGGTTGATTTATCCAAAGCTTCAAACAAATGCCGAAACGGAAGTTCGTTGAAGTGTAGAAGGCAAACGAACCAATGCAATGGTCTTTTTAACAGCAATTCGAATCGTCGTATAATTCCACCGTGTGGGCCAGTGTTTGTTGGCTCACCGTCAGTGCATATTCCAATTAATGCATCCAGTGATATATTTTTATCGTTGAAAAAACCATTTAATTTAGTTGTTTTGTATTCAGCGGTTTCATGTTCCAGTCTTACGTAACCAAACAATTCAGAATTGGGTTCTCTCAAAATAACAAGATGAGGTTCTTTTACCATCCTAGTATGATACTTCTCATCAATTTTATCTACCGTTAAAGTATCATCTTTTCTGCCATCGAATGAAAACGCTAACAAATTGGTATCATCTAACCGTTTGCGAAGCACTTCTTGTCTGCATTTCTCTTTTTCTCTGCGAACTTTCGATTTATCCATGATGAGAGGTTTCCCATGCTTATCTTTAATTTTAAAATCTTGCAAAAGAGCGGTTCCCAATGCTGATGCTACTCTGTCAGGCACACCAAATCTGTCACATACCAAGGCAAAGTTAAAACAATCGTATCTCTCTGTGTATTGTGAACTTGTGCTTCTATCCATATCTTCTTGAACCGGTGGCGGTGCGTATGTTGAATCATCGGGATCTTGGTATGTTGGCATTGATGACATAGACGTTGCTCCTTGCTCTTCAGTTTCCATCACAAATGCATCCATTGTTAGTCTTGTCTGATTATGTTGATCGTGCATGAACTCTTTGAGGCGTTCGGGAACCCAGCCGCATGCACATGGAGCTGCCTTCACATCGCATTTACATGTTCCAATGTAAAAAATTGTTTCCAGAGATTTTACATACTCTGTAAATTGTTGGGTGTTGTTTCTTCTCTTGATTTGCTCTTGATACTTGTCAAGCAATTTATTCAATTTATTAAATACACTTTTTTTCAGCATTATTTCCATACCAAGTTTTTCCCAAATTCCAATCAACTTATCTTGTACTTGAATAGTGAATGATTTATGGGAAAACTTTTTTTGTTCTGTTTTAGCACGTTCGCTTAAGTAAAAATAATATCTCAAGATATCCAGATGGGTTGGTAAATTAAGATCAGTTAAATCAGTAGACACACCAAAAACAGTAACATCATGCTTGGGTATATGACTCATTGGGTTTTCGATAGTTGTTGATGTAGTTGCTTCATCTTGCGGTGTAGAGGATGGTGGATTCATTGTAAACTTTTTGATTTGGAATGGTCACTTCACTTATTATTTTTTTTTTGAAATATTTTTTTATCTGAAATTAGCACTTCACACTTTGAGTTCTTCACAACGACTTAATGCATTCACAAAAACTGTTGCGTTATATATGGTCTACGAGACGAGGTAATAAGAATGAAATGGTAATTTCAATTCTACCTGCTGTGTCTTGTGGTGGCTTAAAAAAAACAACACAAGCAATTTTACGTTCTGCAATTGTGTCACAGTGATACCTTCATTGTTAAAAAGGGTTGCGGTGCATTCCAGTGATACCCTAATTGTTAAAATGGTTGCAAAAAACGCGC
Organism: Rhagoletis pomonella; assembly: GCF_013731165.1. Classification (NCBI taxonomy): domain Eukaryota; kingdom Metazoa; phylum Arthropoda; class Insecta; order Diptera; family Tephritidae; genus Rhagoletis; species Rhagoletis pomonella. Next base: position 64,943 of record NW_023459122.1, on the reverse strand, counting down.
ATTTCTTAAGAAGGTGCCTTAAAATACCCACAAAAAGGGTTGTAAAAACAACCTTCATTTCTTAAGTAGGTGCTATAAAAAAACTACACAAGTAAGTTTACGACATGCAGCTGTGTCATAAAAAACGCACACAAGCAATTTTCCGATTTGCAATTGTGTCACAGTGATACCTTCATTTTTTAAAACGGTTGAATAAAAAACCCACACAACTATGTTTACGACATGCAAATGCATCACAGTGATGCCTTGGTTTTAAAAGTGTTGTAAAAACGCTAATTTCTAATAATTTTTTTAAATATCTTTTCTATTACTAAGTTAAATTCATTTTTTCATTTACATATGTTCTGACTAAATAAATTTCTAAAGAGAAAAATAAACTCCAAAAAGAAAAAACATAGGCATTTCGCTGATTTTTTCATATAAAGTGCAAAACCGGCGATTTTTTGAAATGTTTGTATGGTGAACCCCCAGGGGGGTTCCAGGGGGTGTGCCACTGGCATCGGTGGGTCGGGCCTCCAAAGTTAGTGGGGGTCGGTCATACATTTGGACTCGATTAGAGCACTCTAAATGGGTCAAAGTGGGATTTTTCAAAATTTGCCCCTACCCAAAAGTTCGACCCAAATCGGGGGACATCAGAATTCGTTTTATAGGTATGGTTCCTTCGGCAAAGTTTCTTATTTTGATCCCTAGAATATGATTTTCACAGAGCAATGGGCGATTTTTTGCCTCTCCACAAATCGACCCGGCCTAATGTGTATATATTGGTAACCGCTGCATCAATTTATTCCAAACTTGGCACAGTTGTTGGCCCTGGTACAGCATACCAAATGGCCGAAACTTTTTTAAATTGGGCAATAACCACGCCCACATCCCATATAACGGTAATTTCGAGAAATACGAAATCCTCGATAAATCAGTAAATATTAAAGCTAATTTATTCAAAATGATGGTTGGAACAATTCTTTGCCAGGAAATACGTTTATGATAAAATTTTGGATAAAGGGCCTGGCACCGCCCACTTATGATCACGTATATGTATCTCGCTAACCGTTCTAGCAATTTGTACCAAACTCGGTATGGTTGTTGTGCTTGCCACATAAAAGTAAACCATTGAAAATTGTTGAAATCGGACTAAAATTACGGCCGCTCTTCATATAACGGTAAATTTCAGAAATGCTTGAAATTTCAATATTTTGAAATTTAAGGACGCTAGTTTACTTAAAATTTATACACGCCGGCTTATCACGTAGCGGTAGCTTTCGGAAAGGTGGAAAACATATATTTAATACTTGCGCCGGGTATTAAATGTTCGGCTTCTCCCGAACTTAGACTTTCTTACTTGTTAAAATGTAGCTTTTGAGCCGATTAATAAAGTGCAAGTCCGAAGTTGCCAGCAAATTTCGTTGATTTTTAGCATTTATATTTTTTGCTGACAGTGTCTTCCATATAAAAGGAATTATCGAACATAGCTTGTATGGAAGAAACTCTCAGTAAAAACAATACCAAAAATCAACTAAAATTTAATGGACGGCAAAACTTCATTTTAAAAAATTTTATAAAAAGTCTGATTAGAATGCTGCAAATTTGTATGCAAATTTGATGAATTTTCCCGAGTTTAGCACAAAGTTTAACAATTTTATTTTTATGCTTTTTCATATATTTAGTATAAACTGTATTTGTATAAATAATAAAAAAAGGTTCAGGCATTGTCAAAAATTCTCTGTGCTTTAGTTGTAATAAGTTGTTTTGTTTTGTTGGCGTACGTTGTAATAATCTCATGATCTCATGTTTTTATGTTTTTGTTTTTGTCTGTCAAAATAAAATTTCACTACATCCTTTCGCACGTCGAAATGAAAGGGAAGGGAGCGAGAGGCCCTCCCTAAAGTGTCCCGGTTTAACAACAGAGATATCTGGCAGCCCTAATCATGTAGCGTGGGGTAAGAGCAAATAGTATATGCCTCAAGCTCAGGTCTACTTACTAAAGGTATTTTTATACCCGAGCGCACTTGTGCACAAGGGTATATTAATTTTGTTCACATAACGGTTGTTTGTAACAGCTAAAACGAATCGAGATAGATTTAGACAAATGTATACATAAATGCTCAGAATGAATAAAGAAAACGATTAAGCGATGTCTTTCTGTCCGTCCGTCTGTCGTTCTGTCCGTCTGTCCGTCCGTCCGTCTACACGGTAACTCGAGCAAAAATTTAGATATCTCAACGAAATTTGGTATGTAAGTTTCCATTTATCCATGGTAGGTTGGTATTGAGAATGGGCGAAATCGGACTGTAACCACGCCCACTTCCCATATAACGGTAATTTTCAGAAATACGAGAACTGCGATATTTTAGTAACTACTGGAGATTATTCACTCAAAATTAATATTTGCAATAAGTTTTTGACGAAAAATAAGAATATTATAAATTTTTGGAAAATGGGCGTAGCCACTCCCACTTATGGTTACATGTGTATATCTTGGTAACCGCTGCACCAATTTCTTCCAAAATTGGCAGAGTTGTTGGCCTTCGCACAACATACCAAATCGCCGAAAATTTTTAAAATCGGACAGTAACCACGCCCATATCCCATATAACGGTAATTTAGAGACATAAAAATCTTCGATAAATCCGTAAATATTAAAACTAATTTATTGAAGATTGACGCTTGCGACAATTATTAACCAAGAAATACGTTTGTGATAAAATTTTGGAAAATGGGCGTGGCACCGCCCACTTATGATCACATATATGTATCTCGGTAACCGTTCTACCAATTTGTACCAAACTCGGTATGGTTATTGTGCTTGCCACATAAAAGCAAAACGTTGAAAATTATTGAAATCGGACTAAAATTGAGGCCGCTTTTCATATAACGGTAAATTTCGGAACTGCTTGAAACTTCAAAATTTCGAAATTTAAGGACTCTAATTTACGCAAAATTGATACGCCCCGGCTTACCATGTAGCGGTAGCTTTCGGAAAGGTGAAAATCATACATTAATTACTTGCGCGGGGTATTTAATGTTCGGCTCCGCCCGAACTTAGACTTTCTTAATTGTTATATTAAACAATATATAATCTTTAGTAGTTTTAGCGGTTATAGTTGCAATGTGACCAAGTACTAGCGGATCTAGATCTGGCGGCTCCAGGCCTTGGTCTATATGGTCGGAAATCAGTTTTATTTGCTCCTGGAATTTCTTTATAGGTAATAATCTTTCTAGGAAGTTGCCTCTAGAATTCCAAAGCACATTTATGATGTCTCTTTGCATCAAATAAAATGTTACCATTCCTTCACTGAGAGTCGTGATCGCTTCAAACAACATCTCGAAACTTAGGTACCCATTCAATGCTGTGGTTACGCATGAATGGAAGTGTTAATTACGTTGAAGTTGTCCCAGTTAACCTGATTCTGCCTGTTGAGTACATCGAAGGTGACATCTTGAACAGAAGATTGATTTCGCAATAAGTCGAGAAGATAGTTTTCATTGTCTTTCGCCTTTTCTATTTTCTCAGTCAGCATTATCTTCGTCCATCAAACCAAACAGGGACTATTATACCGAGCCTGTGAACGGTAGTACTGATCGCGAACGTCTCTGCGCCCTCCTCCCTGTAAAGCTAAGTGTACACGGTAGAGAAAAAACGCGAGATTTAGACAAAAATCTCGCTAGAGACGTGTAAAAACTCAATAGAGCTCTACGAGAGACTCACCTACAAAGTCTATGTGAGAGTTATTTAGCGAGCTAAATAGACTCTTTGCTCTACGGAGACGTATGGTCAAGTCTTGACAGTGAATTTCATTACAGATTGTTAAATTTTGAAATGGCTACGACATTAAATCGTATATTCGATACAAGCACACAATCTTAAGTGCAATTAGAACGTAGCCAAATAATGTACCGGGAACCATCCTCTTATTTTCATCGGTATTTCAATGGCTTTTCCAATAGTCTCCGTCTTTTACAAAGGGCATAATTATTGATTAAAACATAAGGGGTATTCACAAATTGAGCAGGTGGTCTGGCACTCTGGTAATAGTCGTTGCTTGAGTTATCTGCTGTTTTGTCAGAGTGCCAGGCCACTTGCTCAACTTGGTGAATACCTACATACATATATATAGTAGTTTGGCTGGAACTGCTCGGAGAAACTCCTTTCAAGGGAATTTTAAATATTAAAGGTTGTTTGATGCGAGGCCAAAAGTACACATAGTACCGAAGAGAGAGGTTGCCATGTTTAATTTTTAGGTACATTTGTCTACTTTTAGGTAAAATTTTTTCAGCAAATAAGTACAATTTGAAAATTTAATTCTTGTTCATATTGCGAAAATGTATTTTATGACGTCAGAAAATAGGTGAATGCTGTCAAATCGGCGAAGGATTAGCGCTCCACTGATGGCGCCAACTATATTTTCTACATCGTGGCTTTGATATAAATACATATATACATACAACAAGCGTTGACAACAATTCGATATAGAAAACTAACTCTAGGCGATAGGTAACTATTGTCTACAGTATACACAGCTTGTAGAGTACGTGATAGATAAGAGTTGAGATTTCTCTATTTTGTCTCTAGCTAGAGTGAATATCTCCTAGAGTTGTTCTACCGTGTAAACTTAATTGAGAGAGGAGATTTTTATTTCAGTGAAAATCTCGAGAGATTTCTCTACGCTTAGCTTAAGTGCGATGATATCATGGTTTTGCTCGATGTGTAAATATTTATTTTGCAGGTTCTGGATCGTCGTGCTCACTTCCCTTTTTTCAGCAATGCTCGGCGTCTTAATAACTTCTAAGCAGCTTCGAATTTTGTCTTTCAGCCTTGTATACGCTTGCATATCTACATGCACAATCAGATCGCATACAGTCCTCGTTAGCCCTACAGGTTCCCTTTTTTCTAAAAATGTTCCTAGACTATTCTTGATATATTCGACACTAACATTTTTGCAGAATATACACGGTAAAATTAACAAAATTCTTAATAGTGTAATTAATAGGCTTTTATTTTTTTCTCCGAGCCGACTAGGTTCTGTGTCCATTTCTTCTTCGGTACACTGATGTTCGTTCTTAAATCAAGTGAAAAGTCTTAACAAAATGGATTTTTTCATTATACATACACTACGTATAATGGAAATATTCAAATCAAATACGCCCGTATTAAAATGAAGCATTTTCACTGCACGGATTCTTTTTCATATGTAATTAAGAAAGCATATGTATACAAAGCATGCAAAGCGGTGACAATACATACATACATACATATGTACATACATGGTGCGACATCATGCATTAATCGCGCGCTGTGATGTTGATTCAAAGCCAACATTTGAAAACAGATTTGCATGTATGGCTGTAGCTGAGTGTGCAAAGACGCTTGATACAATTGGTTGCTACCAAGAGCGTCCGGGTTCAATTACCATCAGACGGAACATAAAATTACATTTTTTTCTTCTTAATTTTAATTTCGTATAACGAAAAAGCTTCTGTGCACTTCGCAACGACATATTTTATAACGTACATACTCAAATTTAAAACGAGTTGGGTTGGTGCTCTTTCATATGCGTATTTTTTAAATTTAGCACGTTTTTTTTAATTCTAAAACCCTCAGTGTAGGAAAAGGACAAACATACGTTTTGTATCGACCTTTTCGATACGCCATTGCCTCTACCATTCTACATTTGCCGTCTTGGCCTAATATGGTATTTATTACACGTCCTCTTCTCCAGTGCATAGGTGGAATATTGTTTTCTTTGAGGGAAACTAAACCATCAATTCTATAATTTTATGTGGCTGTCTCCATTTTTTTTTTCGTAATTTGCTTAAATATTCTATAGACGGGCGCTTCCAGAATTCTCTTGAGTTCTTTTCTACTGACTTCCAGTGGTATTTTGTTCCATGATAACTTTTATTATCGTTGTTATCACTAATCGTAGCTTACGGCTCACCTATTCAAAAGTGGCCAGGAGTTAGCACCTGAAGTTCATTGGGGTTATCAGATAATGGTGTAAGAGGTCTTGCATTTAGCATGGCTTCAATTTGAGTCATTAATGTTGACATTTCCTCAAAGCTCATTGTACCTTCAATTATTCTGAAGAAATGCTTTTTTACTAGGGGTATTCTCGAAGTCTTGCACGATGCACGGATTGCACGAAATGCAAAAATACTATTCCAAATTTGGAAGAGTACGAGAGCACCACATTGCAAAGTGCATGTACAGGTAGCAAGCAGCGTAATTCGGTATCAAATACAATAACAAGAGACAGCGAAAAGAATGAAGTGAGCAAGATGAGAGGGATGAGAGAAATATGTAGCAATTCCAACAACAAAACAAGTAGCACAGGGTCGCATTTATTTTGCTATGCTTTTTTTGCAAAATATATACTTGGGTTTCGACGTTGCATATTTTGCAGCGATGGGAAATATTGTTTCCAATGTATTTTGTTGTTGTGTGTTTGCGAGTTATGCAATCCGTGCCACGTGCAATGGCTTTGCAAGTTTTCGAGAATACCCCTACTGATTTGACTGCCGCTTCCCATAGTCCTCTTACATGGAGAGATCTTGCTGGTATATATACCCAAGTAATTTCTTTCTGACTGCAATATGTTGTGAGCTTCTTTTTGTGGTTTTCTTTTTGAAATAGCTTATAAACCTCGTGAAGACCAATAGCTCCTATGAAGTTGGTGCCATTATCAGAATATATTTTATTTGGACAACTTCGTCTACCTATGAATCTTTTAAGAGCTCCTATGAACGCTGCTGAGCTTAGATCTAAAACTACTTCTAAATGAAGTGCTTTCGTTGCGAAGCACACAAACACACAAATATAAGCTTTGTCAGCTCTTTTTCTTCTTATTTTGTGATGAATCCTAATGGGGCCTAAGAAATCTACTCCTACGTTATAGAAAGGTCGTGTAGCCGTTAATCTATCGTGTGGCAAATTTCCCATCAATTGATGTAATGGTCGAGGATTAGCTTTAAAACATCTATAGCATTTATTAACTATTTTACCTGCGAGTTGCCTGCAACGTAGTATCCAAAAGTTTTTGTCGGCTTATTGCTAATAATCCACACGGGCCTACGTGTAAATACTTTTGATGAAGGTAGGTCATTAGAACTCGTACGAATTCATCTTCATACGGCAATAGAGTAGGATGTTTCGCATCCTCTGTAAATTTGCAATCTGCCTCTTACCCTGATTATACCATTGTCTAAAATTAGAGCTAATGTGACTAATTTTGAATTTCTTGGTAGCTCTTTATTTGAAGAAATCAACTTTAATTCTAAATTAAAATATTTTTTATGTAATTCTCGTATTAAGAATTTTAATGCTTGTTGTTTATAAAAGAGTCTATCCTTTTGTTTTGTCCTAAGTATATCCACAAATCTTAAAATGTTTGGAATAACGTTCTGTAGAAATTCGAAACTATTTCTGTGGTTGATGACTTTTACGATGAAATATTCCTCTACCAAGACTGAAACTATTTTTGTCTTTTTGATTTCGGGTATATTTACCTCTCCCGGGTTAATGATTTGCATCGCTTTATACTCATCTATTTGGAGTATTAAGGGTCCTTTAAACTAGAGGTCATAGTGTATGAGTTCTCTTGGTGTCACTTCTCGGGAAATTATATCCGCTGGATTTTCTTTCGAACTCACATGTTTACAGTTTTCAATCATAGATTTGGATTGAATAAAATCACCCTGTTAGGAACAAATATCTGCAGGAGCCCAGGATTAAGCTGCAACCAGTTAAGCACAATTGTGGAATCTGTTTAAAAATATAAAGAGCAATTACTTTTTAAACTTCCTAAATTTTTTTGCGTTAATTCTACTAAGAGCACTGCAGCAGAAAGCTCTAATCGAGGCAGTGTTACTACTTTTATCGGTGCAACCCGAGATTTTGCAGCTAGAATATTTATATTTTTTCGCCTTATGTATTCACGGATTTTGCATAAACTACTGCTCCATAAGCTTTCATAGATGCATCACAGAGTCCATGTATCGGACGTAACCAACTCCCGATTTCATTTGGTTCCTGTGAAGGATTTCAGAAGTTTATTAAAGTGGCAGTGCCGGGTTACACCTGTTTAAAAAGTGAAGCAGTTACCAAAATTGGAAGCATTATATGATGCTGTAAAGCACAAGCTTAAAAAACTTTTTATCAGTACTAAAAATGTATCACTTTATGCTTTCCATTTCCAGACAACCGGTCAGGTACGAGCATGATTTTTAATTTCGACCAAACTCAAATACATTGTTTGTTGGTCCAAATAATGAGACACGTATTTTTTCTTTTGGCTCGGAAAAATTTTTCGGCCGAATTAAACACGATTTTGTTTTTCAGGCAAAAATCGATTATTCGAATTGACAGTGAGAATGTTTTTTTAAAATGCCCATAACTTTGTCAAAATTTAATAGATTTCAACAAGGTTTTTACTCAAATGTCAGTAATTCTTGTCACTTCAAGATAGAATGATATAATTATTGATTATCATTATTTAAAATTTTTTATTTAACAATAAACAAAAAGTGCATTTTTTTTTAAATTTAATTTCTCAAAACGTGTATTTTTTTTCTCTCTAACTTTTTTACCGGGAAAGAGACACTTTGAACTACAATCAACCCAAATCTCTAATAGCGAAGATTTTTTTTCTGAGTTATGATATTTTATAGAAAATATACATTTTTGTGGTACATACTGCAATATTCTTATATTGTTTAACTAAATGGAACATAATGGAAATACAAAATCACATTTTCCCGTTTTTTTTTAATCGAAACTGTATGGTGGAAAGTTTGTTCTAATATCTATTTGATACACAAAAAATTATCACGGCTGTATTTTTTGCTGATATATTACATACATATGTTCCATTTAGTTAAACAATATAAGAATATTGTAGTATGTACCACAAAAAAGTATATTTTCTATAAAGAATCATAACTCAGAAAAAAAAAAATCTTCGCTATTAGAGATTTGGGTTGACTGTAGTTCAAAGTGTCTCTTTCCCGGTAAAAAAGTTTGAGAGAAAAAAAAATACACTTTTTGAGAAATTAAATTTAAAAAAAAATTTGCACTTTTGGTTTATTGTAAAATAAAAAATTTTAAATAATGATAATCAATATTATATCATTCTATCTTGAAGTGACAAGAATTACTGACATTTGAGTAAAAACATTGTTGGAATCTATTGAATTTTGACAAAGTTATGGGCATTTTAAAAAAACATTCTCACTGTCTATTCGAATAATCGATTTTTGCCTGAAAAACAAAATCGCGTTTAATTCGGCCGAAAAATTTTTCCGAGCCAAAAGAAAAAATACGTGTCTCATTATTTGGACCAACAAACAATGTATTTGAGTTTGGTCGAAATTAAAAATCATGCTCGTACCTGACCGGTTGTCTGGAAATGGAAAGCATCACTTACTTCTGACATTTAGACCTCATTAGCGCAAACAAGTTTTTTAACGTTAACAGCATATCTTGTAGACGAAAACTTCAATCTACACACACTTACATTAGATACTTTGCAAATGAGTAATAAACACACAGCAGAAAATATAAAGGACAAAATACAATCTATTTTAGACGATTGGCCGATAAGAAATGTAACAACAATAGTCACGGACAATGCTGCCAACATCAAAAGTGCTATAAGCCGGCTTTGAAATAGCCGAAGTTCAAACTTTAATAAATAAAGTTAGCAAAGTGGTAGGACACTTTAAACATTCTGCTGCCGCCTCCTCCGCATTACGTGAGAAAAAACTTCAGCTTAATATGCCAAGTAGGTCCTTAATTCAAAAAATACCACTCGCTGGAATTCAACTTATCGTATGCTGGACAGAATCTTAACAAATAGACAGCCTATATCAAATGTTTTACTTGATCGTCAACATAGCAATACTCAAATAGCCCAAAAACTTGAAATGACAGAAATAGACTGGATAAATATTGAAAAGTTAATTGAAATTCTAAAGCCCATAAATATATTGACAGAAATTTTCTGCTCTGAAAACTGCACCCCCGACATCCATAGTCCGTCCCATGATAAAATTTTTGGTAGAAATGCATGTCAGCATACGTTCCGTCGACTGCCTTGAAACCTTGAACGGTTTTAAAACTAAAATAGCTGAAAACTTTAAATCAAAATTTTACTTGCTTAAAGAAAACATATTTGACGTTACACCACGAATGAAGTCTTCTTTTTTCGATCCCAGATACAAATCATTAAGACATGAACATGAATCTGTTCGCAATGAGATACTATCCTACTTAAAGTCGGAGTTAAGTGCGGAATATAGCGTAGAGGAGACAGGTAAAGCAAAAAACATGCATCCGGTTAGGTTAAATTAGATATTTTTCAATAATGCAACAAATCCTAAAAGTTCTTTTGAGATGGAATGGGAATCTTATACCAGTGGAGCAGAAATTTCATATGATCAAGACCCATTCCAATGGTGGTGCTCAAGAAAAAACAAGTATCCTGTTCTTTCCGCACAAGCCAGATCATTTCTTTCTATTCCCGCAACGTCAGTAAATTCTGAACGTTGCTTTTCTTCTGCTGGAAATATTGTTACAGCCAAGCGAAGTGCCTTACTGCCAAAAAACGTCAATATGTTGGTATTTTTACATCAAAACCAAAAATTTATTGATTAAGTTTTAATGCAATTTCAGGGCGAAATAAACAAATTATGTTTTTTTTTCTTTTATATTTGTTTAAATGTTGTGTTTTACATAAACCAATTATTATATGTTAAAAAATAAATGAATACCTAAACTTCAAGCTATAAAATTTGGATTTTTCCTTAAGCGCAGCATCCTAGAAAATAAACCAAGTACGTTTTCTATTTATTAAGGTCTGTATTGCCCATCCCTTAACCCTGACTCTGACACAAATTTTATTCTTCGAATACTGACCCTATTTACATTTGTAAATATATTTATTTTCATACATTTTGCATGGAAATATTTTTTGCGTTTTATGTTTTAATTGTTGTTGTTGCGTTTTTTGCATGGATATATATTTTGTGCGTTATCTACATATGTTTTAATTGTTGTTGTTGCGTTTGTTCTTTGCATTTGAGAGTACCGTTATATTTGTTTTCACTTGTTGTACGCTGATCTATGTTCTTCAGTTATTTGTAGTCTTTCGTGGTGTAAACTTCTGTGAATTGTGAACAATTGACTAATCAAAATGGAAAATAGTAATAAAAAGTTTAAAGTTTTGAGTGTTTCATCGGTGGCTCGGTAAGAAAAATATGAAATACATACATATGTATGTATATAGTTTTATGTTTTTTTAACTTATATGGCCTTCATACTATAGGCTTCCGTATGATATGCAAATGAAGTATTTTGAAAACCTTGTTGAGGGCATTGAGTCAGATGATGAAGAACTAACAGCAGAAGCTACTTCGAGCCGTGTAAACGATGATGGTGATATGTCCATATTACTTCCAAACATTGATGATGATGCCTCCGATATTGAAACCGAGGAATGTCCCGTAGAAATGGGACACGGAGGTGACTCAGACATTGAGGATGAGATCGAAGAAGAAGCTGATGTTCCAGAGAACCCAGAAGAGGACTTCTTCCTTGCGAAAGACGAAACAAAATGGAGCAAAACACCACCCGGTTTGCAACGCATCCGACAGCAAAACATATTTCGTGAAAGTCGTTTTATTGGCCCCAATCCGAATACAAAGCACTTGAATATTATTGATACTTTTTTGAATATCATGCATCCTACAATTCAAACAGTTATTTGTAGAAATACTAATAGAAAAGGCAAAGCTGAGTACCAAAAGCTGGAACGTGGTCGAAATGTGGAAAAAAACACAAAGTAAGTAAAAGTAATATTTCCTGTGATCTTGCTTCTAATATAACCTTCCCAAAACTCTTCAGAAAATATGATTGGGTGGATATTACTGAGGAAGAACTCTGTGCATACTTTGGCATACTAATAGCAGTGGGTAGTCATAACTCCAACTACGAGATACTTGAGTCGCTTTGGCAAAAAAATTCATTTCCTTTGTACCGAGCAACTATGTCCCTAAAACGCTTCTCAGATATTTCAAGGTTTATTCGCTTTGATCAGCAAGCTTCAAGGGAAAAAAGATGCGCAACTGACAAAGCAGCTCCAATATCAGAAATATTTGAAATGCTAAATGCTAATTTGCGTCAAAACTACAGACCTCGGGAAAACATCAGTATATTCCGTCGAAACCTGCAAAATATGGTGTAAAGCTGTGGTGGGTATGCGATGCAAAATCCTACTATCCCCTAGCTGGGCAAATATATACAGGCAAATCAGGCAGCGAAAGAGAGAAGAATCAAGGAGAGCGAGTCGTGAAAGATCTAGTTGAACAGTATAAAAACACCGGACGAAATGTGACATGCGATAATTTCTTCACAAGTCTTTCATTGGCAGATGCACTCACAAAATGGCGACTATCTATAGTTGGAACGATGAAAAAGAATAAAACATGTTTGCCCTCAGAGTTCAAATCCTCACCGCAACGAGCAGAACATTCAACAATATTCGGCTATGGAGAAGACAAAACAATTTGTTCTTAATAATAATAATAATAATAGATTGGCGCTTACACATATGTTAGTGTTTGGCCGAGCTTCTCCTCCGACTTGTGGTGTGCGCCTTGATGTTGACACACAAAGCGGAGGGACCTACAGTTTTACGCCGACTCCGAACGGCATTGTATTTTTATGAGAAGCTGTTTTTCATGGCAGAAATACATTCGGAGGTTTGCCATTGCCTGCCGAGAGACGACCGCTGTTGAGAAAAAACCAATTTGTTCTTATGTACCAAAAAAAACAAGGCAGTCGTTTTACTTTCAACAATGCCATGTGACAACACAATTTCCGACGTAAAACAAAAGCCGAATATAATATTATTTTACAATAATACCAAAGGTGGAGTAGATGTAATGGATCATATGTTGGGGCAATATACCACGAAACGCAAAACAAATCGTTGGCCGCTTGCTGTTTTTTATAATATGGTCGACGTATCTGCTCTTGCTGCCTATATAGTATATTCGGAAAATAATCCGTCACGTTTTACATGTAGAAAAGGTAATTATGTTTACATATTTGCTGAGAGCAAAGTTGGATTATGATTAATTTTATTTATTTTTTTTCGCTAATAGGTGGACGCCGATTGTTTCTAGAAGAATTGGCGGAACAATTGTGTATGCCAACGATATTGAAGAGATCAAGCATTCCAAGGGTTGTCTCATATTTTCCAACAAAAAATGCAATTGAATGCATAATTGGTAAGCCGATTCATTCCTTGAAAAGCTCCACATCTGTGGATTTTATTCCAGATGAAGATGATCGCGGACATTCAACCATAAAAGGTGCTTGCTATATGTGCTATCACGAAGAAAGTAAGAGAAAACGCTCAACACGGAAAATATGTGTTCAGTGTAAGAAGCCAATTGTGTCGAGCATAGCAAAACTCAACCGAAATGTAATGGTTGTTGTAAGACTGATTAATATTTTCAAAGAAAATCTACAATAAAAACATAAATTATCCCCAAATAAACCCACCAACTTAATTTATTTACAAATGTAAATAGGGTCAGATAATGAAGAAAAAGTCAAAAATTTACTAAATATAACGGTATATTATAAAATTTTTTGAAACCATATTTTTTTTCAGAAAGAGCATACAAAATAAGCCACTGAGTGTAAATTATATTTAAATCGTGCCAAAAACATCAAATTTTTAGCTATTTAAAAAATGAAATATTTACATATGTAAATAGGGTCACTGTTAGCGTTAAAAGGAAGATTTGCAAATACCAGATTCCACTGTTCTTCTTCATTTATTACTTTCTCTCACTTGTCTTTGCTGGGACTATCAAACGCAAATAATATATGTACATATGCACATAAATACATTCTTATTATACATATGTGTTTATGTACGTATGTACAAACGTTTCTTCACAGTAGAGTATTTAGCATTCCTACATACAGATATAAATACAAACTTACATTTTATATTTGGGTGTTTCCAGCGGAAGGTCCACCACGACAAAAAAAATAAAAGTTTTATATCTAACGTATTTACGGGCCGATTTGTCTGCTTTTTAAAATATATACTGGCTATGTAAGTAGAATCATGTTTGCATAAAATGGTCTTCCTAGGTGATGCCAAGGTCGAGATATTTCGAAAAACCGTATTTATGGCCCGATTTGGTTCGAATTTGGCGTATGTGGTTGAAACATAATAAATCATAGATTTCTAATAAATTGACCCTGAATTGGCGCTGAAGTCAAAATATAAAGTATATTCTACATAAAATATATGTTTTATTTGCGTTGAAAATTAATTTAAAAGCAATATTAACAAAAATATAACGATGGAAATTTATGTTACGTGACGCCACGTCACGTCACGTTTCACACTTTGGGTTGTAAAAGAGAATTGAAACAAAAAACTCTAAAAACAACTAGAATTGCTCCAAATCATATTAAAATAAGTTTCATGAAAATAGCCATCCACAATTCGCAGAGTTTTGCGATTTTGTAAGAAAAGAAAAAATCAACTTCCATTTTTTGTCACGTAACGACACTCTCTTTAAATGCTTATATTTCAGGACCAAGCAGTTCGATTGATTTCATTTTTCGGTTAAATATAGAGCTAATTATGTGCTATACAATGGCCCAAAAAAGTTAAAGAAAACAAATGGTATTCCTTTTTTGTATCATATTGAAATCGTACGACTGTCACGTGCGCCACCATGGGAATGCCCATATAAGGTTAAAATAATTGATCATTCATTCTTTAATGATTATAGTGATCAGAAGTCCTTTATATATGAGTCTATACGAACCGGCCGAGGATCAGGGGATAATGTAGTTGTTGATCTACGTGCGCTTCATTACTTGCCTAACGGTACAATTCGATACAAACTAGACCTCAAAAAAGACTTCATCCCATTACCCCGTCGTCGGAAAAAAATCGCTCCAAAAGAAATTTAAAAAAGCTTTTTCTATCTCGTTTAAAAATAAAAATAAATAAATTTCAACATTTACAAGAACTAAACCAAGTTTTACCTAAAGATTGTCACAGTTTTTACGATAATTTGCCGTATGAAACTTAACTTTTACATATTTAATGCCTAATATTTAATGATATTATAAAATATTTTTAAGATAATTTGTAAAATTAACTATCTAATTGCAAATAAACTGGATTGCGTTGCTATCTTTGTATATATTTTCAATACCGCGTATAAGATTGAAATGAAAAATATCGCATCAGCAATACCACGTACATGAAAAACAGCGATTTTTACAGCTTTTTAAAATCCTTTCTTTAATATATTGCCTCCACAAAATTGATGATACCACAGTCGAATAGTAAGTATGTTCAGTTTATAAACAATCCAGTACTTTTCACAAAAATCAGTTTTCTTGCTCTCCTGTAAAATTTCAGTACCATTGTATACGAGGTATTGCATTTGGCGTATACGAGGTATTGCGCCCCAAGCGACGATTTGTCTAAACATTTTTTCAATATCTGCAGTGAAGACGGTCCAGTATGCATGATTGAATGCAGAGAAGCATTTTTATTTGTCCTACACGAATCATCAAACACTACTCAAAATTTGGTTGTACGGCTCTGGCTTTAGGACGCAATGGTGTGGTAAGTAATATTTTGTATCTAGTTTACTTATATTCTTTATTTCTACCATATCTCCAAGGTTCTTATACTCATTCATGAATTGTTTGTATTGAGTTTTTAGTTTACCATTACCTTTAAACCGTTTTTCCAAAGAGAAAAATCGTCTTTTTGCGTGTATGGATGACTCTCCTATGTCCACGTTTAATTTTAAAGTTATTTTCAAAGTGATCCTTACATTTTATTTCCTCTGTGGTTTGAAAAAAAATCGTTATTTTCGATGGATTCAATTTCCCAAAATTTCTTTAATTGGTCATTTATGACTTTCTCTTTGCCACAATGAACTAAACTTGTTTTTTTATTGGCTGATCCATATATTAGCCATCCTAAGACGCTGTTTTGGAAGCGATAGTTCTTATTTCCAACCATAATTTTCTCCTCCTTTAATAAATCAAAGAATAAATCGGCACCTTGTAGTATGTCAATTTTACCTAGATTGGCAAATATAGGATCTGCAAGTCGAATGTTGTTTGGTAATTTAGTAATGCTTATAGGTTCTGAACGAACCTGTGAAACTATATTTTGTACTACAAATGTATCGATATCTGTTCCAAAACTATTAATTAAGGATTTTATATGCAGATTTATCCTTTCATTTGTATTAGTTTGATTTTATCTAATGCCTTCAATAGTAAGTGACAGATAAGTTTAAGCTTATTTCTGAGTTCTTTTTTTATTAAGAGCACTTGTGATCAGCGTTGCCGTTTTGCCTAAATTTAAGCAAAATTGCTTAAGTTTTTCCTGCCTGTTAAAATGTTTTCTTCGTTTTGCTAAATAGTTTTATTAAAATAGGTAAAAAGGATAATTTTTCTCAAAAATTCATAGTCAGAAGAGTTACTATTTCAATAAGTTTTTCACAATATTTTAGGTAGACTGTCATCCAGATCCCACATAAAGTTCCAGCAAATGTGGCTCTACGCAATTCCCGATCTGCGGTCGTCGCATTTTCAAACCTTCGAGTGTACTTCTGCCATGAAATCGCTTCTCATAAAAACCATTTGCCGTTCGGAGGCGAACTAGAACTTTAGGTCCCTTCATTTGCGTGACAAGATCAACACGCACATTTTGGATAACATGATGCCTAACTCGTTTTATGCTTGCATTCAAAAAACTAGCGAAAGGGCAGATAACTATTAGAGGAGTATGTATTGAAAGCCTGAAAGAATAGTTGCGTTCGACAAGTCAAAAATTTGTAATAGTTTTTCCAAATTTTTACTGGATGGCGTTCGATAACGACAAAAAATTATCCAACACACAAAAATTGAGAGAGCAAGCGTTCATTTTGTACTGGAAAAATTTTACTCAGCAAAAATTATCCAACATGAAAACATATGATCACAAAACATATGGTTGCAATTTTTGTAAACACACAAAATTGCATTTTTCGAGTTTTGGTATTTATATGCTTTCTGGCTGCCTGCTATCTGACCTTATGATAGCGCCAATGTTCCTGGCGAACATTGAACGTTCACTTTCCCCTTTTCTTCCATGGAGACAACATGAATTTCAGTTTGTTTACAAATAAAACATAAACAAAGTCAGCTGGTGTGTCTTCTTCTTCCGGTTTTTGCAAGTGATGGCTAATTTCCTGTTCGTTTACTTTTTTGCTTTTTCTTCCCTTTGGGAGAGAATTTTCGCTTACTCTCTTCATTTTGATTGTTGGCTGGTGTTGGCTAATTTTGTTATCGAACGCAACTAATGTGTAATAGTTTTAAAATTTAGCAACTGTTAGGCCCGATTTCAGATGGCCTACTTAAGTAGAGATTGTTGATTAATTTCCACTATTCCTTTTCAGATCATACATTTAGTCTGCACTTAAATGGCCAATTTTGCTATTTAAATATGACATATGCAATCAATCCCACCAAATCCCACTTAAAACAATCAGCTGTTCAGCAGAAAATGTAAACAAACATGCAAATGCAACAACAATTTCAAGGAATAAGCAGCAGTGCTGCCAATTGTTTGGCATATTTAAACAAAGTTGATCTGAAACCCAACGAAAGCTATATGGCATTTAAACAACAATCCACTATTAAACTTAAGTGCCGTTTAAATATTCATTTGAAATTGGCACTTAGATTATAACAATCTTACTTTTGACGACGAAACTCAGCCTTAGAGAGCCTTTACTTACTGACTTGCTTACTTTTTATTTCTATAACCAAATTACCAAGCTCAGGAAGAAATAAACAGTAACTCCAGGCATTTTTCGTTTTAATAAGACCCGATAAATAAGTTGCTTAGTTTTAACGGGATTTGTCAAACTTTTTGAAAGTTTTGGTTAAGCTTTATTTTCGGGCGCGGCAACACTGCTTGTGATCCATTATCGAGTAAAGCGCGTGTCCTTACAATTTTTCCATCACGCGCTTTAATTCCAATAATAGCAGTGGCAAGTAAGCAAATTTTACTTTTGATATCACCCGCATTAGACTTCGCAATCACACTTTTTGCTTTTGGTTGCTTTTCTTTTTCTTTGTGAAGTAGTTATAAAATGATGGCTACCTTTACAATTTTTGCATTTAACCCAGATAAACCCGAATTATTATTTTTGGTGTAGGGTGTAATGTTGCTTAAGTAGCCTTCAAATAACTGGGAAATTATATTTGTTAAGATTTTACCCCCGCCCCCGGGTCACAAAACCCCATCCTTCTGGAAGGTGTTTGGGATAATACCACAATAACTTTTTATAACATTTTTTCTTTAGTAAAAGAAATAAATTCAACATGCTAGTTGCTTTATTCATACCTTTTTAGAAAAAAAGGAAACACATAGATAAATTGTTATTACGATTTAATTTTTTTGTGGTAATTTACATATAATATAAAAATATTTGTTGCTTTATTCATAGCTTTATTTAAAGAAAATAAGCAAATACATACATAGAAAAATGGTGTTACATTTTTATTTCCTGTGGTAATTTATAAAGCAATCAACATGCAATGTCACATTGCATTTAATGCATTTCGTCGTTGCTTTTTTTGAGCTCTTGCGACAACCAGTTGTTGCTTTTTACATGTTGGCAGCAAAGGTAAGCTGCATACATAGTGGTCTTTGCCATCATATCGGCTATCAATCAGCGCTGTCTGGCTAGCTCGACCTCGCCGCGAAACTATTCTTTTGTTAGACTCCAAAATGGAGCAAGCCAATCTTCGCCGAAATGTTAAATGGTCCACATCATCCTCATATCGGTTGTATAGCTGCCATGCGTTTTGTTCACTTACATCTATTAGATGAGTAAGGAGAGGAAAGTACCACTTTTACCTCTTAACCCACATCTATATAAAGAAATGTTTTGATCTGCTCTGTCTATTCCTCCCATGTATTGATTATAATTATGTAAAACTTTAGGCTGGGTAACTGAGATATTCTTCTTTTTGGCTCTCAAAAATCTCCGAACATTTTTTACAGGATGAACAGAATCAAAATTTGTAGCCATCGTCACTATGCTATTGACGTTCCACCTAGTCAAGCATATTCCTGAATGGCGGTCAGTGACATATTCATAAGATCCCCTTTCCGTCTTTTTCATAACATCAATATTGGATAAAGTGCAACTCGTGTCAATTCGATTTACTCTGATAGTTCCAATCGCCTCAATGTTTCTCTCTTTCAGATCATTCAATAGATTGAAACTTGTGAACAAGTTGTCGAAATATATCCGGAATGGAATTTGAGGAGGAAGTTGATCCACGTATGTCATAACTACAACATAACCAAGTCCTTTGTCTTGGTAGTTATTTGTGCCGGTTGTGCGCCTTGATATGGATCCAACCACGATAAGTAGCCACTTGACGTACCCCCGCACCAAAATTTCATTCCAAAACGGATAGGTTTGCCTAATAATGGATACCTGTTATGCATGCTTTATGTTTTTTAAATCTTACTCATATCACATACCTCTTATAAATTGCGCTGTGGCGTCCAAAATAAGGAACCATCGACTCGTCTACGGAATGATTTTGTTCGTGAGGAGAAAAGTCCATAAATCTTTTGTTCAGCATATCCAACAATGGCCTTATTTTAGCAAATTTATCAGTTGGGCTTAGTTTGTCGTTGTCACATACATGTAAATTAGACATGATAAACTGGAAATGGTTTCGAGACATAGCATCTGCAACCAATGTATTATGGCTTTCCAAATTTGATTGCCAATACATATGTTTACGTGGAACTTTTATGTAACCACTAAGCAATAAAATCGCAGTGAAAGTTAGAATTTAATTTTCTGTACAATTGCCCTCTCTGTTATGTTTTTCTGCATATAAATTGGTGTTTTCAACAAAAATTTTAACAACTTCCTCGTCAATAAAGTAACGAAAGTAGTCCAAAGAAGTTTTGCCTTTTTCCGGAATGCGCGTTACCATTGATGCCTAGTCTGTACTAGCTGAGGTCAGCACTTCACTTTTTATCCAGTTATAACAACGAATAGCTTTCTTTCTTTTGGGAGGGCGGACAATTTGCTGATGCTGAGGTAGTTCTTTTACGCCCTCCTCCTTCAATATTCACCGTAGAGGCAACTTCTTCTGGTAGATCGGTTTCATCGACATCTTCAACAACACATTGATAATTCTTTTTGTTGAGGAGAACGGCTTCCGCGCAAAGTTGACTGCCATGTAAATTGTTGATCGTAGGATTGTCTTCCTCACCAGAATCTTCATCAGTGACATCATCATTACAATTAATTGGGGGTAAAACTGCAACATCTAATCCATTATCAGGAATGTCATCGTCGTCTGCGGTTTCAATGATGTCTAACAACTCATTTAGTGTAATCTTCCTTCTGCAAAAAAATGTTTTTAAAAGTAGTTGGATTAGCCCGCAATCCTTCTGGAAGGATGTAAGTATTTGTGAAACTACAGCGGACAAATCATTCACATCAAATGGCTAGTGATCGAATAAGTTATTATATTGAACATATTTTTAGAGTAAACTCACAGCCTAATATCCAGAATTTATTATAGAAAAGAATAAGACTTACCCATCAACAACGAGGTCTATCAATTCAGCCATCACAAATATAAGCACAATTTACTTGGACAACGTTCACTGATTAAATGGAAACGTACAGAAATAAGCATGAAGCAATGATATTTGGTTCTAGCTGTACCTAAAAAATGTATAGCCTAGTTTGTTAGCAGTTACCACAAGTTTGAAAATTAAATTTAAGGAACGATGTTTCAAATCCTTCTGGAAGGCTTTTGGGCGTATCTGGGTTAATGCTCTTACATTCTTTAGCACTGTGCCCTGCCTTCAAACATTTGCTGCATAATTTATTTAGTATTATTTTGTCCCCCTTTCTTGGGTATTAAGAACCATAAATTTCTGGCAAAAAAATAGAATGAGAAAAGTTACATCCCAGTATGCACTTTTTAGGCACTTTTGTGCTTTAGGTGATAACACCGAACCATGTGCTACTTCCAAGGCGTTTCCTTCATGGCTTAGAAATTTCTGTAGTGAACCAAGGTCTGGTATTTCTTTCGAATTCGTTACGGAATTCTCATACCTTAACCTTAGATTATTGTCCAACTTTTGTACAAGTATATACATACGGTGACCATCCGTCCTGTATTATACTGGACAGTCCTCTTTTTTGACCACTTGTCCTGGTAATTTATTAATTTTATACGGGACGCCAAATGTTCTGTATTTCTTTTGATGCCCTGCATTTGTCCCGTATAAAATAGAATGCCATGAACCAGTTTTAAGAGATGTTGGTATATGTATAATCGTAATTTTTTCCATAAACATTTATTATTTTCTAACCCGAATGACTGTGATTGTAATCGAGGGATACATACAGTGTCCAAAATATAAATTAGGACTCGACATTTTAGCAAGGTTTGGCTATTTGTCTTTAGTGTATTTAATGTTTACTATTTTTTTATGAAAGTAAAGCTCTTTTCTTAACAAAAGTCATATAAATCCAAATTTCAGACTTTGTGCAAAAAACTATAAAAATAATTCTGCAATGTTTCACTAAAATTTTAAACTTTTTAGTTAGAATCTAAAAAAAAAATGGTTTGCAGTTTTGTAACTCATTAAAATTTAGTATAATAAAGTACAAGGGGAAAGTGCTGCTCATTTTCTTCTCTTTTAAAAAGTTGTCGAACATACTTTGTATGAAAAATATTTGTAACACCGTCTAAAAAAAAAAATGCCAAAAATTAACGGTAAGTCCTACCGGCTTAAAAATTGCACTTTATTGTATTAAATTTAACGAATCTTTTTAAACAAATTTTGCGCGGTAAAAATCTCGAGAAGAATATCCTACAAATTTGTGATGTTACTATAAGGATGCTGTTTCAGGCATAATACATCTAGGATAATTGAATAAGGATTTAAGCTCTGTAGGTTTTTTTTTTTGCAAAAATTTGCAGAATTATTTTTTGTCCCGTATTCGGCTCCCATAAATATGGTCACCGTATATATACAGTATATTTTGCTTAGCTGCACATCCTTCTTTGCACGAAAAACTTGTGCACGTAACCGAAAAAGGCACTTAAACGACTTTTCTTTACTACTTCAATGAGGAAAGGTATCCGAATCCCTATGAAATCAAATATTGGCGGAGCACTTACCATGTAGAAATTACTGCAAGCGAAATTTTTACCGAATGTTATCTAATTATCTATATAACTACATAAATTGATAGCCATTTTCGTTGTTCTGCGAGATGAGCAAAATAAATAAAGGGTTAAAAATTAGGTAATTGTAGGGCCAGTGCAGGTAAACGTAATACTTTCATTGATAATTGATACTAGTCGCACAATTTTTAAGGCAGGTATCGCCAATGTGCAGGTATATTGAATGCATTTATCAGAGTAGTTTCCTTATAAATGTTAAAAATAATGCTTTTGATGCGCATTTTGGGGTAGGTATCTTAAATGTGCACTTAAGCATAGATCAGCAAAGCAAAATATACTGTAACATAATAATGTAAAATGTTTTCATTGGACAAGCTGAGAGTTCCCAAGGCTTGTATGCTTTCAGAAAGCTCTTCCTGAAATGATTGCACACTTCAGGCAGTCTCAGTCACTACTGGTGCATCTAAAATGTTTTTGAAATTTGTATTTGCCAGAAATCTTTTGTTAGCAGTAGAAGTGGATGGTTTTTTACGAGTTTTTTCTGTGCTGTCTAAAGAAATCTCACTCAATTTGCAGGCTTCAACCTTCTTTTCTAAATCAATTGTATTTTACTGACATAGTATATTTGCTTCCAAAAAAGCCACACTCATGCATCCCCTCGGAAATGGTACAAAAGTCATCAAATAAAAGCTGTGGAGTTAATGGTGGTTGGCTACCGTCCACAAATATAAATATGCACTCTGCATGTCTTTTTAAAATGGCAAGTCCTAAAATTCACTTTGCTGCACACCTTCCTTTTGGTCTATATGAAACTGCAAACACTGTTAATACATACAATTTTTCGTGTGCTAAAAATCGTAGTTATCTAAAGGGCTACATGTCCAAAATTATTGCTACGTGTTCCTAATTAATCTACCTTTGTATATTTAGTGATTCCTGCAAAAATGGGTCATGTAACATTAAAATTAACACAATTTTCTGCATTGTTTACATATTTTTATATGAGTTTTGGCATTTCTCTGTCGCGATTGCACCAAGATGACGTCACGCAAAAATTACGCTCAAAAATCCTCTCTCATTGGCGCAATCTTGTATTCTATCATTCTTGACACATACATATTAAATACTTAGCAATCAACTATGTGCACATTATTAACACACTTTTCTAGGGGTGGAGCAAGAATGATAGAATACAAGATTGCGCCGATCAGAGAGGATTTTGGAGAATAACTTTTGAGTGACGTCACACTGGTGCAATTGCGAGAGAGAAATGCCAAAACGTGAGCAAGAATGGAAGAAGAAGAAAAAATGTTGCAAGGGAAACGTAAACAAGTTGCACAAGTGTGACGTCATGCAAACAACGATTCTGTCAAATTCATTAAGAGAGGAATAGCGGTCCGAGATCGGCGCAACCTTTGTATTCTCTCAATCGTGGGGGTGGAGCATCTATATATGTATATACATATGTACGTATGTACGTTTGTATATATTTCTGACTGCATACCAACACACTTTTTCCATCATCATGATCTATTCCGGTTCTGAATGGTATCGGATTTCTCGGATTTCCATCAGCGGAGCACCCTGTTATCGGTTCCGGTTCCTGACTCAGATTTGTCACCAGCGACATCTTGCGGCTTTTATCTGGGTTCTGAATTTGGATTACGATTGGCGACATCTTTTGGCGGAGCAGCAAAGCTTGCTCCGATTGAGCCACCGGATCAGCAGCAAACCTTATGGCGGTTCTGGAACCGGAGCAGCAGCGCTGCTAGCATATTTATACTACTTACGTTCCTAAGAACAGGGAAAAGTGCAAACTCTATTCGCAACTATGGCGCAAAACTATTTAACAAATTGCCAGGAAATGTTAAAGCGTGTACTAATACAGATGCATTCAAAAAATATGTGACAATGTTGCTTCTTCAAAGTATTAACATCGACATCGTAAAAAATCGGTAAGATTTTAATACATTAAGTTATAGATCGAAAATGAGTCCATATAGTAACACACAGAATGGTTCCTTACTTTTTCTGTCTCTTTATATATATTTTTTTATTGTAGTTTTATCCCCAATGTGTAGATAAACTTTATATTATTTATTTATTTTGTTATTATTTTATTTTAGTTTTCAAGTAAATAGCTAAATTCTCTCACAAAATGTATTTTTTTGAGAAGGTATATGTATTATTTAGTACTTAAACGCAAACATGTGTGTATGCATATGTACCTTATCTATGTTACACATGTATAACATCCCTGTAGCAAAATTTAGAGACAGTCTGGCAAAGGGCTAGTTCCGCCCTACAAATTTCAGAACTATCTCTGAACTACTGCAAAAGGGATGCAGAACTGGACGGTTGAAACTCATATGTTGCTAGTTGCGCTGTCATCAATGTTACTCCCCTCAGTCATGTGAAAGCTAACAAAAGAGGCACAACTGTACTATACTAGATATATTTTTTTGATTTTCTTAGACCCTAAAACTAATAGAAAACTGATTTCGTATATTTAATATGTAATTCGGCCGCTGTGGTGTAGTGGTAAGCAGTACGCGCTTTCACTCATCAGCACCTGGGTTCAAGCCCTGGTCAAAGCAACATCGCAAAAAATATAGAATAAAAGGTTTTTTCTTAACAGCGGTCGTCCCTCGACAGGCAATGGCAAACCTCCGAGTGCGTTTCCGCGATGAAAAACAGCTTCTCATAAAAATACAATCGCCGTTCGGAGTCGGCGTAAAACTGTAGGTCCCTCCGCTTTGTGTGACAACACAACACACACACGGCCAAACACTAACATATGTGTAAGCGCCAATCTATTATTATTATTATTATTAATATGTAATTCTCTAGTTTATGGTGCAACTGCTAAAATATTTCCAAAAAAGTCGTTATTGGTAATATTGATGTAATTTTTACACATATATACCGCATGTATAAAATTTAATGCAAATTATAACCATAAAATTTAGCTTTTCCACAATAAATTTTCATTAAAAAACCGGCCTCGATCACAATAAAAAATTGTTGAATATAATG
Source organism: Rhagoletis pomonella (assembly GCF_013731165.1). Lineage (NCBI taxonomy): Eukaryota > Metazoa > Arthropoda > Insecta > Diptera > Tephritidae > Rhagoletis > Rhagoletis pomonella. The sequence goes on along the minus strand of NW_023459122.1, from coordinate 39,616 downwards.
GTTATAAGGCCATAAAATAACAAAAACAAATAGCATAAGGAAGAGCACACCTAAAAAGTTAAACATTCTAGTAGAAATATTAACAAAAAACCAACAAAACCAACAACCACATGATCAAGTGAATTGCAGCGTAATAGTTGTACTTGATTGTAGTTGGCTTAACATGGGAAATAGTGGAAATAAGCAACAAGAATTAACAAGGCGAACTTAGCACAGTGCGTAGGCAACTGGCTGAATCAGTGGGATCGTCGGTTCGAATCCTACCGAAAGAAGTCCGATGAGGAAATGTGGTGATTTCCGAAATAGCTATCACTTCTACAATTTTTTCAAATTATTGTTGCTTTTCCACAACAAATTTTCATTAAATAAACGGCCTCGAGCTGAATAAAAATTGTTGAATATAATTGTTATAAGGCCATAAAATAACAAAAAACAAATAACTTAAGGACGAGCATACCTAAAAATTTCAACATTCTAATAATAGAAATATTAACAAAAAACCAACAAAACCAACAACCACATGATCAAGTGAATTGTAGCGGAATAGTTGTGCTTGATTGTAGTTGGCTTAACATGGGAAATAGAGGAAATAAGCAACAAGAATTAACAAGGCGAACTTAGCACAGTGCGTAGGCAACTGGCTGACTCAGTGGGATCGTCGGTTCGAATCCTACTGAAAGAAGTCTGATGAGGAAATGTGGTGTTTTCCGAAATAAATATCGCTTCTACCATTTTTTCAAATTATTGTTGCTTTTCCACAATAAATTTTCATTAAAAAAACGGCCTCGAGCTCAATAAAAATTGTTGAATATGACATATTTCTTATTTAATAATTTTTACGCTAATACCGATTTTCAGCAAACTTTTAGATTATTTCCTCCTGAATCATATCGTAGTTTTCTATAGACGCTCATGACGCATAGTCCAGAAAGCCTTTCTTCTGTTGTGCTCCTGAGCCAGGTTTTTACTCTTCAAAATATGCTAAACGATCGCTCCACAGTAGCTGTTGTGCAGGGAAAAACACTCAGAATAGAAATACACTTATCTATCGCTGGCAGAAATCTGCTTTATTCTTTAAATAGATCTACAATAATAGGTCTTCAGACAAGTTATTCTTCTTCCATTAATTGTAACAAAGAATGAGTTCACTGCACTGGATCATAGATCTGTTGAAAATGCTGCGCGTTCTCATTTAATCATATACAATGGGTGTAATCTAGATTCTAGACGACGGAAAAGCTGGACTATTTTCATTGGAAAGGCGTATTTATAAAAAGGCCGTTAGTGAATCCAGATACGGTATTAAATATTATAGACCGTTGCCAGTACCCATTTTCATTTACCGATGGGGGATACTTCAGTTTTTTTGTTTACCTGCCAAACGTGGTAGAGAAATTTCTACTCCTAGACGGCTGTAATCATACGAGATCTTTTAATTAACTCCCATGTGACTCCTTCTGCACTCTTGCGAGCTTTCTTAACCACCTCAAAAATATTTTCAATATGCTGACCAACGGCGATGAGTCTATTGTCTTCATTTCCAAAACGTTTGCTGTAGGTTCCAGCTTCATTGAATATTTAGCAGTTGTCATTAACCCTTTCCTGCCCATTGTAGCCATATGGATACTAAGCTTTATTTTTCTAATTTGGGACTGCGGGCTAGTCAGTAGCAGTTGTGGGTAAAAAGGAATAATCATTAAAAATATATGTAGTATATTCATTTGATGTCGAATCATAAAACGACCTTAAAACTGTCAACTTTTAAGAATATTTTAACTAAAATTCAAAATATTTTTTCCTACGTCAAAAAGTTCGTTGAGGAAAGGGTAAAGCAATGATGAATATCGGCCTTGTTATAGCTGCACACAATTGATACGCAGACTTTCTTGTGGCAAAGTTTCGCTGAATTGACAACTTCACAACTTCAGGAAAATTTTGTGAAAATTTCCTGATAGCCTTATATTTTTGCGACCATCTTGTTTCACACAATCGTGATATATCAGGAGCATAATTCTTGCGGGTCATTGATTCGCGAAAAAAGTTTATCACATCTTTTAGGTTAGAAAAAGTATTTCTTATTTCTGGAATCGTGAATTCGATTACGCATACAATTTATATTATTTATTTATTGATTTTAGAAAATTTCTGCCCCCTCTTCCCCTACTTGGCTATGCCCTTGGTTAAATATCTAATACATTTCATTTTCAAGAACATGTGTTTATACATACAAGTTTGTAATGAAATAACAATCTAATTTCAATAAGATTTTTATTAATAAAATTTCTTTTCTCCGAGCTTTCTGTTCCGCAAAAGAATCTATAACATAAATAATGAAAGTTTAAAGATAGAGCTACATAGTCTGTATTGTCCCATAGAGTTTCTCAAATAGGTTTTTATTAATTTTAGTTTCGAAAACCATCGTTCAGTTGTAGGCGCAGGAATTAGAGCATATTACATTAATGCAGTTAATACTTCAGGAAAGCAGGACGTAATATGAAGTATATGAACATGTGCATTTCCAACCGTCGCGAACCGTGCGTTCGGACGCTTTTGAAGTTCAAAAAACAAGGAAAACATACATTTTTATAAATTTTTTTTTATGTGTCCATAGAATTTTGCTAGGTATATCTTTTGTGGAAAAGGGATGATATTTCGATTTTTAATTTTCAATATGAAAGCAACAAACATGCGGTCGCGAATGTACGAATAATAATGGAAGTCGCTTTTGGCTGCAAATTGAAAAATGCAACAAACTGCGAAATGGAACAGAATATTCTAAAGCGATTTATTTTATATTAAAGTTAAATAAAGGTTTTTCCTCCTAAATAATTGCGCCCTGAAATATCTTTTTATTTATAAGCTTAATTACCGGTCGCGAACGTAGGGGTCGCGAACGTACGATTTTTCCATAATTTTTTTATACCTTTCATGAAAATGAACTGATATTATAAATATGGCGCAATGTTTGTAAGTACCAGAAGAAGAACATATAGACCCACATAAATGTTTGCCAAAATGATCAGAACGTCGAGCTGAGTCGATTTAGAGAAGTCCATCTCTCTGTCTGTTTGATCACAATTTGGTCCCTCAGCTTTCCGACTGAAATTTGGTAAGCGAGTGTATTTTTACAATGTATTAATTATTTGTCGGAACCGTCGAAATCGGCCCACTATAACTTATAGCTCCCATACAACTGACTGTTCATTTTAGCTCTCGGTCCTGGTTGACCTCTCTGTGGAAATGCTCATATGGTCTTTAGTTGTTTCTTACTTTAATGAATTTAAGTACTAAAAAATTATAACTTTTAAGTACTTAGTTTTTTCAAACCTGTTACGATATTTCTGAGCTCGCGGTCTCTTGGGCCGGGGCCCTCTCGGATCGGGGGCCCGTGGCATTTTGCAAGCCATGCCACACTATAGTTACGCCTCTGAGTATGCCTCATATTCTATAAATCATTTAAATTCAAATTCCTAGCTGTGCTGAAAACTTGATAGAACTCTTACACTGTCTTCAAATTTCAAACTTTTTAATCAGAGTTGTTTTATAAGTATTTCGAGTATTCAGTTTTGAAGCCAATTAAATTTTAGTGTAGCAAAGTGTAACCTTGCATCTTAAAGGAAAATAATTAAATAGGAGAATACCTTCAAGAGCGTGCGTGAAAGAGCTATGAAAGATAAGCGCGATAAATTATACTACAACTTAATGGGCTATAGAACTGCATACTTATAACTCCAATCTAAAATATTGAAGTTTTTATAACAGTTTCTAGAATTCAACTAAATTTCCAACACAGAAACATGAATTTACAGCGTGGCGACGAATAACTGTTACCCAGGTTTTTTTGAGAAATAAAAGGGTCCTTTATAGATTTTGCGAAAAAAGTATTTTATTGTTAATTTTCCACAGATTTTACTTTAGTTGTATTAATTAGTTTTTAAACTTTAACCCTTATTTACATTTACCAGCAGTGTAAGCTTTGAGGGAAAAGTTCATTTGGCACGCAGGTCCTCGTCAGTTAATTTATTCCATGCCTTCTGTAACCATAGGCTAATTTTCACCATTTTGAGTCCTTCTGACCAACATAAGGCCTCGTACTCAAAAATCGAATAGATTCGGAACTGGTGACTAGGACGGCCATTCATTCGACCAACCTTATATAGTTTTTTTCTTTTTTGTAATTTTTTTATACAAAGCCTAAGCAAAAATACACCTGAAAAAGACTTGAGTGCCAAATGAACTTTTCTCTCAAAGTTTACACTGCTGGAAAATGTAGATAAGGATTAAAATTTAAAAAGTAACTAATACAACTATTGTAAAATCTGTGGAAAACTAACAATAAAATACTTTTTTCGCAAAATCTATAAAGGGCCCTCAAAAAAACCTGGGTAACAGTTATTTGTCGCCACGCTGTATATGTTTATATATTCAAAATTCTATATATTCTTATTACATGCCGGAGAGTCTATGTACTACAATTCAATATATTTAATACAATTTATCGCTGAGTTATCACAAATAAGCATTCAATATATCACCGTTTTCCCATTTTTTCACACAATGTAGTTCAGATTTTTACTTATAAATACCACAGATATCCCCATTATACGTATTTTTATGAATAACGGTTTTAGAAAATGAAGTAATAACTGACACTTTATGTTCCTAATTTTAAAGCAAAGTTTGCCTCAAAAAGTCAATTAGTGCAAAACAAATAGCTCTTTAATCATAAAATGAAGTATTTTTTATTTACAAAATTGTATGCGCACTTATTTAATTGCAGTATTTAAAGAAAATGCTCTATACTATACTTTCTGGAACCAGCTCTAAACTAACCACATTTGTTCTAGCCCAGTGGTGACACTTTTTGAACTATCTAGGAACTGTTGTTATACGAACTGTCTCAGAACCATCTAAGCCAGAGTCAGATCAGAACAAGTTCAAAAGTTCTGCGGAGGACGAATATTGTCAATTCATTGGACATCGCCATGTTAAAAAAGACAATTGAAAGCATTGAGTTGGTATAGATGAGGAACCAGTACCGTCCCTTTTCAGGCTAGCTCAGGGAAAGTTCTGAACCAGTTTGATTTGCTGCAGGGTTAATCCTAAATAAATACCCCCAACAGCGCAAATGCATATGTATGTAAATTTCATCACTTTGTAGGATAGTTCAATATTTACAGAAGTCTAATCTAGTTTAGACATACATACAGGCATACAAACATTATGCACTCAAGTGTTTCTTGTCTAACTGATACTACACTTGAGTCAGGGTTTATATATAAGAGGTTGCGCAATGCGCAGGTCCGTTATTTTTCTCGCAAAGTTTGGGCGACAACAACAGCGAAAACAACAAGCAGCGAAAACAACAGGCAGCGTAAAAGACATAAAATTGAAGTGAAGATAAGCGATTTCAAAGGAATTGTAATCGATATCTTATTCAAAAATACATTTAAAGCTAATTTTAAACAAGTTTTTACTTATGCCTTTATGTCGAAAAAGCCACAAAACCTGATTTTTCACAGCGATCATTTTTTGCGAAATTTGCACTCTCACACGTTTATGTATCGATTGTATTGAAATTTGTACACAATAAACTAGATACTATTTTAACTACACTTCTTAATACTTATTAATAACAAAATGGCGGAGATTTTAACAATGTTATGGTGACACCCACGAGCGTGCGTATGTAAGTATGTCTATTCAATTTATAACAAAGAGCTTTAATAAGTTATATTACACCGATAAATTTATGAATTTCAACATTTCACTTAATATGACTTCCAAAATTACTTGTACAAATGCTATGTAAAAATATTTGTTATCTAGAGGCGAGCGCCCGCTCGTGGGTGCCACCATAATATTGTTATAACTGTAGAACTACTTGTTCTCTAAACATGAAACTTTCCCAAAAGTTTCCGTATATTTGTCTATAATGCTGCACTCAAACAAAATAAAAATTTTAAACTTGGTAACACAACTTTTGCATTTGTAAAAACCACCTCCTTAATTTTTATAAAACAGTTAAAATATCCGCCATTTTGTTTTCAATAAGTAATAGGAAGTGTAGTTAGACTCATCTTCTTTAGAATAGTACCTAGTTTATTGTGTACGAATTTCAAATCAATCGATACATAAACGTCTGAGATATAGCGAGTTTAAATGAAAATTGCGTAAAAATTGGCCGCTGTGAAAACTCAGGTTTTGTGGCTTTTTCGACATGAAGGCGTGAAAGCAAAAAAACGCCCTGGGACCATATGCGCAGAGAGAGGCAATTTTTATTTGGCCCATTGCGCGACCTTCTATGCAGCGTTGCCAGGTTGACGTTTTTAACGTCATTTGAACGTTTTTTGTATCCTGCTGACGTTTGGACGTGTTTTGTGTAAAAAATGACGTTTCTTAACTTCCCAGTAATTTTTCGTTGTTACTAAATCTTGTGAGTAGAACTGATTTTGAATTATTTTCTTAATATGTAAATCCTTACAATGTTTGTGTTTTGCTGCAGATGCTTCAAAAGATATTTATTCTTTGGACACAGATGACTTAAATATGATGCAAACCAAGCGTACGAGCATTTTTTTTGGATCCTTGGAGGATGCCGTGTTCAAAGGCTGGTTGTATAAACACTTGAGGGTACGAGGCTTATTGTAATGATTGCAACTGCGCATTAAAGCCCAAATCAGGAAGAGTCCATCTGTTGCAACACGTATGCTCGCAAAACCATCAAAAAAGCTGTGTAGCACAAAACGCCACAAAAAATAGGCGACTTTTTTTAGACTTCATTGAAAATGTAATGAGCTCCTTCTTAGCAGAACGTAATTTAGCATTATCGACAACCGAGCCCTAACCAAATGTCTACAAGAACAAAAAAAAAATATTAAAAATCAATGCGATTATTTAGCTTCTTTAAACTTGCACATTATTGCCCTGAAATTTAACGGGCTATCAAACCACATACTCAAAAAAAATTCTAAAAAAATCTGAATAAAAAATTGAGAATCTAGCAGAGACTTTTTTATAATTTTTGAAAAAGTTTGAAATGTGGATTTATATTTTGTTTGTTATATAACGAGCTTGGCTTTTATGGAAAAATAATAAACATTAAATAAACAAAAGATAAACAGCCAAAATCGATCAAAATGTTGATGATTTAATCAGCTGATCACAAGTGCATGTATAAAATGATTTTTATGTTAATGATCTCAAACCAGTTTACAATGAATTTTAAATATGCGCTGTCAAAGTGACATTTTAATATAGCTTACGTGCAAATGTACCTTTGTATACAATACAAGTTTAATAAGAACAATTTTTTGTACATTCATTTGAAAAAGACGATTTTGGGTAGGAAATGACGTTTTTTCAGATCAAGAGGGACGCTTTCTCATGCCGAAGACCTGACAACACTGCTTCTATGTCAGTGGTCGGCAAAAGTTAAACTGTGACTGTGTTGGTGAGAACAAGAGAACTGCTCCGCATGAGCAACCCAGTCAGAAATTACGAGAAGTGAAACGAAATTTTTAACTTATCGGTCTTCAATAATAACATATAAATACATATATTTAACACATACGTAGTATGTACATATATGTGCATCGCTTATTTACTAAAAATTATCATAACCCCAAAAAAGCAAAAATCGAGTTAAGTATGCAAGAATGAACATAAGCTCTTTCTTATGATGTGTAAAAGTTTCATAGCTGTAACGATTCAGTAGCTCACTAGAACAAAATCAGCCTTATCCTGAGTTTCGTCGGAAAAAAATTCACCCGAAAAATTTTCATCCGCGCATAATAAATTCACGGAAACAAAAAGTGAAAAGTGAACCGGTTTGGAGCAAATGAAACTCATGATAAAGCTGAATATGTATTAATTTTTCCCCTAAGAGTATGTGCAAATTCAAAACTTTAAAGCTGGTTTTCTCTTAAGTTTTCCCCTGGGAGTGTATGTAAATTCAAAACTTTAAAGCTGGTTTTCTCGAGTTTTTAGTTTTATGAGTTATGAAAATATTGAAGTAAAACTCAAATAAAAAATTTCAAAATTCATTTGGATTCACCCAAGTCAAATATTGAAAATTTAAATAAAAAAATGTAAATTCATGTTCATCAAAATTTTCCATATCATTATGAAATGATTAAAAATGTCTTTTATTCGTATACATCTTCTTTTTAACAACCACCCTTTAATTCTTTGAAAAAAATTAACTTCTTTTCATTAAAAAGTCGTTGTATTTCTTCTTCATCAAAATGTTTCCTTATGAAAAGAATCAAAATTTCAAAATAGCATCTATATATCGATGGGCGTTCTTGAAAAGTTTTTTGAGATAGAGTGTTTTCGAACTGGCTGCCGAGATAGGTCGATCTTCCACTCAGCCATCGATATATCGATATGTGATATAATACGCGAAGGCATTTTTTGTGCAGCATAAAAGATCTGCACCGTTCGTTCGATTTTCAAAAAGAGGATGTCAAATTAAAGCGCTTGGCCTGTAGATGTGCAGTAAGGTTTTACTTTTTCGAAAAGAGTTGCCACCTGATAGAAAATTGCATTCAAAAAATTTAATAATCAATGCCATCAGATTCACACCGTTCGTTCGATTTTCAAAAGTGAGGTGTCAAATCAAAGGGCTCTGACTTTAGGTGTGCAATAAAGCTTAACGTTTTCGAAAAGAGTTGCCACCTTTTAAAACATTAAGTTCAAAATAATACGCGAAGGCATTTTTTCTTCCGCATAAAAGATGTGCACCGTTCGTTCGATTTTCAAAAATGGGGTGTCAAATTAAAGCGCTTGGCCGGTAGATGTGGAAACTGGTTTTGTTTTTTCGAAAGGAGTTGCCACCTGTAGATTAAATGAATATAAACTAAGTAATAAGCAATGCCGTCATAACAGCACCGTTCGTTTGATTTTCCAAAATAAGGTGTCAAATTAAAACTATTGGACTGCAGATATGCCATAAGGTTTTACTTTTTTGGAAAGAGTTGCCACCTTTTAAAAAATTTCATTCAAATTCTCTAAAAAAATCAATTATTACAAAATAGGTATCAGTGGAAAGGGTTTTGAAAATATTTGTTTCCTAACTTAACTTTAGGAGGATTGCCACCTGTTTAAAAAATTAAATTAAATTTGAATTAAGAAAATTAATTAGGAGAAATATGTTTCAACATATGGGCGCATAACGAAAGGGGCTTCAGAAGGTGGCCGTTTGAAAATATTTTGAAGAGCGTTGCCACCTTCTTGCAATGTCGAGTTTAATTAACTTATCCAGAAGTTATATGAAATTTCAAAATAATGATGTGAAACGAAAGAATATTAAGAAGACTTTAGTTTGAACACTTAAAATATGTTTGAGGTGTTGGAAGAGGGTTGCCACCTGTTTAAAATTTAAGTTCAAATTATTAAATAAGTTAAATTAATTATTAAAATATGGGTATCAATCGAAGGGGATTGAAAACTCTTTATTTCTGAACTATATTTAGCGGAGTTGCTACATGTTTAATTAATAAAACTCAACCTAATTCATCAGCTCATTAAACTATGTGTCGCAATGTTAGACGAAGAATATTTAAGAATATCTTAGCGCGAAACCACTTTTCAAAAGGGCTGCCACCTGTTTAAAAAGTCGAATTTAACCCTATCTATATATATAATACGCGAAAGCACTTTGTGTCCAGGTGTCATCAGATCTGAACCATTCGTTTGATTTTCAAAAATGAGGTATCAAATTAAAGGGCTTGATATGTAAATGTGCAGTAGGTTTTTACTTTTCCGGTAAGAATGGCCACGTTTTAAGAAAATCAAGTTGAGATTATTTATAAATCAATACCATCATATCCCCATCCTTCGCTCGATTTTTAAAAATGAGGTGTCAAATTAAAAGGCTTCAATGCAGATGTGCAATGAGGTTTTACTTTTTGAAAAGAGTTGCCATAGGTATCAGTCGAAATGGTTATTAAAAGCTTTGCTTCTTAACTGTTAACTTAAATGTTCCCCCACAGGGGTCCAGACTAAAGGAGTTTAAAAAGGTAGCAATTTGAAAATGTTTTGAAAAGGGTTGCCACCTGCTTTAAAAGCCGAATTTAGTTATATGCAGTATTAAAATATGGGTGTTAAACGAAAGAGTGCTAAGAAATCTTCAGTTTAAACCCCAAAATTTTGTTTGATGGTTTGAAAAGAGTTGCCAGCTGTTAAATTTAAATTTTAAATTTAAATAAATTTTTTAATTAAATAAATTACTGAAAGAGGTGATTTTATCGTTCATGGGTTTGAGAAGGATTTATATCTGAACTGTTTAGCCCTTACACGTTTATAACTATTCCAAAGCAGTAAAAATG
>NW_023459122.1:0-14285 GCF_013731165.1 Rhagoletis pomonella | reverse complement strand
GATACGCGGTTTTGTACTTTAAGCGACGATATGTAAGTATACACTTTCCTCATACTTTCTGAAACCTAGTCGTCAACCCCATTTTCGAAATCATGTAGCCGGCATAATTTTCTAAAAGAAAAAGAAAAGAAAAAAGAAAGGTGGGTGCACAAAGAGTTAAGCTCAATGTTATACCAAAATTCTTAAAAAGTAAACAAATCTATTTTTTTATTAATGTTACTGTTATAGAGAGAGCTCTTTAAATCCATTTTATTTTTTATGAATATCGCCATAAGCATATACCGTTTTTATAAATATATCTTATAGCAAGATGCTATATATTTATTTATAGACTTTTTGACTGGCGAAATATGTAGTTTTTTCAACTTTTTAAAAAAGCGTATTTAACCACATTAAAAATTTTTTAATATTGAATGGCGTAACACAACAACACTTTTTGTTGCACGAAACCCTTGAGCACGTGCCTGTCATCTATTTCTTTAATTTTAACGTCATTCGCATTGTCAGATTTTTGAAATTCGTTTTGGTTCGACATTCTGCTCTTTCATAATTCTTTCATTCTCATGTCATCCATCTTCCATTTCTTACCTTCCATTGCCGTTCGCATCGTCGAACGTGCCTGTCAAACACTGCCGCCATCATGATTTTCAGTTTGGCAGGCACGTCCGCTGTTAGAAAGAGAACAGACAAAAAGGGGCATAGGATTCCATACTTGTAAGTATATACGATGGTCATTTGGACGTTTTTTGTATCCTGTTGACGTTTGGACGATTTCTGTGTAAAAAATTTCGTTTTTTAACTTCCCAGTAATTTTTCTCTATGCACAATATATTCAATGTATAGCGTACTATTTGCGTGCTAAGTAAGTAAGTAAGTTTTCGGCAAATTTGTTACTAATTATTTTCTTAATAAATCTTTACAAGCTCTGTTTTTTGCAGCAGGTGCCTCAAAAGATATTTATTCTTTGCACATATGATTTATATGATGTAAACCAAACGTACGTGCAATGATTTTTTTTTTAATTCTTGGACTAAGGATACCGCATTAAAGGCTGGTTGTGTAAACGCTTGAGGTTACATGGCTTTTTACCATGTTTGCAATTGTATATTAAAAGCCAAATCAGGAAGAGCTTGCAACGCGCACGCTCGCAAAAGCACTATGTTCCTTCTTAGCAGGATGTAATTTAGCATTTTCCACAACCGACCGCCTAACCAAATGTCTGCAAGAAAAAAGAAAATATTAAAAATCAACGCGATTCTTTAGCAACTTAAAACTTGCACCCTGGAATTTAATGGGCTATAAAACTGCGTACTATAAAAAATTATAAAAAATCTGAATAAAAACTTGAAAATCTAGCTGATACTTTGCAGATTTTTTATATTTTTGCACAAAGTTTGAAATGTGGATTTATATTGTGTTAGTTATATAATGAGCTAGGCTTTTATGAAAAAATAATAAACATTAAATAAGCAAAAGAGAAACAGCCAAAATCGATCAAAATGTTGATGACTTAATCATCTGATTACAAGTGTATGTATAAAATGATTTTTATATTAACGATCTCAAACCAGTTTACAATAGTGGTATTCACCAAATTGTTGTCAACAGTCGTTGCTTGAGCTCATCTGCTGTTCTGCCAGAGTGCCAGGCCACTTGCTCACTTTGGTGAATTCCACTAATGAATTTTAAATGTGCTCTGTCGAAATGACATTTTAATATACCTTACATACATATGTACCTTTGTATACAAAAAAAATTTAATAAGAACAATTCCGTGTGCATACATGGAAAAGACGTTTTTGGGTAGGAAATGACGTTTTTTCAGACCAAGAGGGACGTTTTCTCATGCCGGAAACCTGGCAACACTGCTCTAGCCAACGACTAAACGATAGACCGTAAGAATACGTGTGAGGTGATCTTCCACAATTGTGGTATGAAGCGCCGACCACGGTTCTGTGTATAGATCAGTGGTCGGCGCTTCATACCACAATTGTGGAAGACAGTGTTGCCACAAAAAATTACCAAATTCCTCAAAAAATCCTAAAAATCCGAACAAATTACTCAAAAATTTTTATTTATTTATTTATTTTATTTATTTATTTAGTATAAAAATTAATTACATTCTCCAATTCAATTGGTACATTTTTTCTTGCGGTTGAAATAAAGTATCACCGTTATTTTGTACGCCTTGCTTTGTATATAGTATTGCTGCAACTGTATCAGTGCTCAGCCTATTCCTCAAGTCAGTCTTACAAATTTTTAAATTACTAAATATACGTTCTATTGAAGCATTAGAAAAGGGCAATATTAGTAATACAGATATCATTTTCTTTAAATTGGGAAACTTATATAAACCTGAAGAATCTTTTAATTCAAAAACTTTTTTCCAATAACTTTCTGGATCTAATGAAGAATCAATATGAATATCCTTACGATCCAACAATGCGTGTTCTCTCCATTCGTTATCGAGATTTTGCAAGTTCACATCAACAAATTCAAATCGTTTTTAAACAAACTTAAAGTTTTTAACACAAATGATTGTGCAAAGACTGGATCAACAATGTCAAGAATATCATATACTTCATGAGAAAAGTCGAATCGCTTTTTATTTGATCAATAGCCTCAATGTAAAATTGAATGCATGTAGTTAGCACAATTTCCTTATCATTTTCTCCAAGATCTTTTAAGCTTGTTTGTGCTAAGACACCAATATATATTTCATTTGTTTTCACAATATATGCTGAGTTTTTGTAATCAATTGTCCATACATCTTGTGTTTTTATAACTTGAGTATCAATAAAGTTTGATAAAAATATTTTTATAACTCTCGTAACTTCTCGTTTTAATTTATAAAGCATAGGACGTTCTGTTTGGAAAATGATATTAAAATCAGTGAGTATACCTAAACTGTAGGACATAAATTCAAGATATACTTTGGTAGAGGGTTCGTCCATAGTGCGGAGCATAAACTCAGTAGTTTTGGACGGATCTTCAAAAACGTCTAGGCGTAAGTAAGCTCTTAGTGCTTCGAATTGCTCCAAATTGCTCCTGCTCCTTCAAGCAGGCTTTTGAAGCCACTAAATGTATTATATGGCAAGAGTATTTAATAGTAACGGTCAAGGGCTTGTCCTTTTTGAGCAAAGCTGATACAGAATTGAATTGCCCAAACATTACATTAGGCGTATCGGCGGCGAAGGCAATTAAATTATCAAATGGAATTCGTTTCTCCTTAATATTTTCCCTCAATAAACCATATATATTTGCCGCTGATCCCGATGGACACTCTTTCAAATCAAAAAATTTTGTGCTTACTCCCTCTTGCAAATTATCGTAAAATATTACAGTGAACGCGCATTGTTTAATAGCGCTCACATCCGTAGTTTCATCTACTATAATAGAAAAATAAGCATTTCTAATCTTAGAAAACAGTATTTTAGAAAATGTGACTCCTAAAATATTTTTCATTATTCCCGTAGCTTTGCTGCGGTGAAGGGTCAAACTCTTTACAATGTCGGAATTATTAACAGCAGACTTGAGTACTGGAACAGAACTGTTAATAAATCCAAGGGCAAGGTCATTTGTGGCTAAAAGACCCACTAGTTTCAATTCTGCCCTCTTTACATTTGATATAGCGCTTTTCTGCAGGACGTCGTTAATTGGTTGTGCTACTGCAATTGCCGTGCTATTTCTTACATGCTTAGCGGACGTGCTGTGGCGCAACAGATCAATTTTATGCGCGATAATTTTTTGATTACATATTTTGCAAAAAGCAGAGCCACTTTGTTAGTTAACCAGGTACCGAACTAAGTTTTTTCCAACCATTGTGGGTTGAATTTGTGTGCCGTTTTGGCAGAAGCTGCCTCCTACCAAAAAATTAAATATCACACCACAAAACTCAAAACCGATGGTAAGTCAGACGAATTATTGAGCCAGTTGTCCATGGTTTATTATAACCGAAATCTTTATATTTACTTTTAATTCATCTTATTTTACATCTTCACGTATATTGACACGTGTTGGAAATACAAAAATGGAATGAAAAAAGTTATCGGTAACATTTTGAATATTAAGCAGCAAATTGCGATATGCTTAAGAGCGAAAAACACCACACAAACGGCTTAACAAGCGAAATATCCCTTTGCTTAATGCTATTTACCTTGTGCATGGGGGTGTTTTAAGTATGTTTGACAAGCCGCTTGTGTGGTGTGTTTCGCTCTTTATAAAACTTTTGAAAGCTTTTTTGCTCCTAAATTTGCAGAGCGATTTAAAATTTCTGCTGTGTAAAACATGGTTGCATTTGTTGTCTGCAAATATAGCGATAGCAAATTCCTCAAAATAAAAATCCTCAAAAACTACTCAAGCGCACCCGAAATTCCTCAAGTTTTGAGGAATTACTCACAAAGTGGCAACACTGGTGGAAGATCAACTCACACGTATACTTACGCTCTATCGTTTAGTCGTTGGCTAGAGAGCAACGAAGCAACATCGCGCTTGGCTGTTGCGCTTTGTTTCTTGTATCCAAAAATGCCTTGCGAGAAATATTACATGGTTGAAAATGCTTTTGGTGACATGCAATGCCTTTTGTGTTATGACATTTAAAAAATAAATAATATACTATTCAAAAACATTTTGATTCTTTTCATAAGGAAACATTTTAATGAAGAAGAAATTCAACGACTTTTAAATGAACAAAGTTTATTTTTTTTTTAAGGAATTAAAGGGTGGTTGTTAAAGGGAATATGTATGCGATTAAAAGACATTTTTAATCATTTCATAACGACATGGAAAATTTTGATGAACATGAATTTAATGTTTTTTATTTATTTTATTTTATTTTCAATATTTGGCGTGGGTGAATTCAAAAGAATTTTGAAATTTTTTATTTGAGTTTTGCTATTTGTCTAACTCAAAAAACTAGAAACTCGAGAAAACCAGTTTTAAAGCTTTGAATTTACATATACTCTCAAGGGAAAAATTAATAGATATTAGCTTTATCATTTGTTTCCGTGAGTTTACATACTATGCGCGGATGATCATTTTTCGGGTGAATTTTTTTTTGGGCGAAACTCAGGATAAGGCTGACTTTGTTCTAGTGAGCTACTAGTAATCGTTACAGATATGCAATTTTTACACATCATAAGAAAGAGCTACTGTTCATTCTTGCATACGTAACCCGATTTTTGCTTTTTTGGGATTATGATAATTGTATAGTAAATGCGCGATGCACATATATGTACATATGTATGTGTTAAATATGTGTATTTATATGTTTTTATTGAAGACCGATTAGCTAAATTTTTTTTCACTTATCGTAATTTCCTACTGGGTTGCTCATGCAGAGCAGTTCTCCCGTTCTCACCAACACAGTCACAGTCAGGGTTGCCACTTTGGTAAATTGTTACCAAAATTGGTAGAAAAAATTTGGGTTGGTAAAAAGGTAAATTTTTTCTTATTTTGGTAGATTTTTGATGAACTTTCCGTTCCCGATTTATTTTTTGTAGTTATCTTTAAATATAAAGTTAAATAAATAATTAATAAAATTTCTTTGCATACTTTTTAAATAATTACATACGTATAAATGTATATCGATATAAGGCGAACATATCGCGCTCCATTCAAAACTAATTTTACTGGAATCCCGAGGAGCTTTTGATTGCCTAAATAATTTAAATGATTATTTAAATATAAAGAAAAAATTTACAAGTATGTAATTACGCACCATGAATTAAATCAACGCCATTTTTTATCAATGAAAAAAAATTAAAAAAATCAATGAGAATTTTAAGCAGCACATTTTTGGCTATACTCAAATAGTATTTGCTTTAAAACTCCATACCTCAAATTGTTCTAAAAATTCTGAGTAAAAAATTCGAAATTTAGACGAAAATTTTTGGAATTTTTCTATATGTTGTATACAGTTTGAATCCTCGATTTTTATGGATTTAGTTAAAGCAAAAAACATTTTTACTCGAAAAATATTGCGAATATTAAAAAAATCACTTTTTTGAGTCACTGTATTTGTCTATGATAACTCGAGTTGAAGTTTTTCAAATAATAAAGTTTCATTGTTGCCTTTAGTTTCATCACTTCCGCTTTTGGTTGAAGGAAACAGAGAAATAAATAAAAAAATAATAAAACTATAGTTTTTATTTAAATAATTATAAAAAAGTTATTGGTAGATATTTCCCACATTTGGTAGATTTTTTTCAAGTCGATGGTAAATATTTTTTTTCGTCAGTGGCAACCCTGGTCACAGTTTAACTTTTGCCGACCACTTGTATAGATCAGTAGTCGGCGCTTCATAACCCAATTGTGGAAGATCAACTCACACGTATTGTTACGCTCTATCGTTTAGTCGTTGGCTAGAGATCAACGAATCAACATCGTGTTTGGCTGTTGCACTTTGTTTCTTGTATTCCAAAATGCCTTGCGAGTAATATTACAGGCTTGAAAATGCTTTTGGTGTCATGCAATACCTTTTGTGTTATAAGCCATTTAATAAATAAAGAATATGCTATTCAACGACATTTTGATTCTTTTCATAAGGAAACATTTTGATGAAGAAGAAATACAACGACTTTTTAATGAAAAAAAGTTAATTTTTTTTCAAAGAATTAAAGGATGGTTGGTAAAGGGAATATGTATGCGATTAAAAGACATTTTTAATCATTTCATAATGATATGGAAAATTTTGATGAACACGATTTTTTTTAATTTAAATTTTCAATATTTGACGCGGGTGAATCCAAATGAAAATCGAATTTTTTTTTTAGTTTTACTTCAATATTTTCGTAACTTTAAAAACTAAAAGCTCGAGAAAACCAGTTTTAAAGTTTTGAATTTTCATATACTCCAAAGGAAAAATTACTACATATTCAGCTTTATCATTTATTTCCGTGAGTTTACTATGCGCGGATGAAAATTTTTCGGGTGAATTCGTTTTCTGGCGAAACTCAGGATAAGGCTGATTTTGTTCTAGTGAGCTACTGGTAATCGTTACAGCTATGAAATTTTTACACATTATAAGAAAGAACTAACGTTCATTCTTGCAAACTAAACCCGATTTTTACTTTTTTCGATTTGATACTTTTATAATAAATGAGCGATGCACGTATATGTACATATGTATGTGTTAAATATATATATTTAAATGTTTTTATTAAAGACCGATAAGTTAAAAATTTGTTCACTTCTCGTAATTTCCTACTGGGTTGCTCATGCAGAGCAGTTTTCTAGTTCTCACCAACACAGTCACAGTTTATTTTTTGCCGACCACTGGTATAGATCTTGACTTGAGTCGCATTAGGGGTATTCTCGATCCGGTGCATACTGCCTAGCATGGAGGATAGATAGCATAAATAGCATGATTGGCTAATTTTTGTTGTTGTTTGAACACATGAAACAACAACAATCATGCTATTTATGCTATCTATCCTCCATGCTAGAGAGTATGCACCGGATCGTGTGTCCTGTGCAATCAATGTATATGTGCTAAGCGCTGGATAAGATCCTCGCGATAATTGACATGTATACAAAATATTCACACATAATGGCCCGTAGTTATAGTCGAGAGTTAAAACCTCTTCTAGTTAAAATTAATCTTTAATTTTAGAGCAGGCTTTAAGTTTTAGTCAGTTATAGACATGTTAGAGGCACGTTTTTGCTAGATTGGCCGTTAATATAAACTGAAAAAAGTAACCAATCGGCATTAGGAAAACTTTGTTATTTTATCAAGTTCACCCTGTGTCAACTGACTCTTATAAATAATTTTGGAAATGGCGCAGCGAACTGTAAGTAAATAACACATTTTTGTAAAATATAATTTATTAACGTAAATGATTTAATTTGTATAGGAAGTGAGAAGAATTCGTGAAGTTAATTGGACTGCTGCTGAAAAGACCTGCTTGCGGTCCTCCTCTTTCTTTGAAAAGGATCTTGGCGTTCCTTGTATGTTTTCCTATTTCTGGTTGCGGTTGTATCATCCAAAATCGCAAAATCTCGAAATATCCTTTGATTGGGAAGCATATTCTTCAATTTAAGACCACTTTTGTATTTTCTCCGAAAATTTCGACAGGAAAACGTCTACTTAGACTACGCTTTTAAGATTTTAAAACCTCGTCAACCTCTTTTTAAATTCGAAACGCCGTTTTAAAGTTAAAGGTCTTTTAAGTTGACTATGACAGTGTTAAAAGAGTGTTTATCTTAATATACGGTTTTAAATGTTAAAACCTGCCTCTAACTTGTCTATAACTACGAGCCATTATGTATGTATATCTACACAAATATGTCTATAGATACATACATATGTATATACATACATACTTATACAGGGTATCCCAGAAGTAACCTGCCAAACTTTAGGGGAAGGTAGGTGGGGAGTAAACTCTCTGATAAACAAAAAATTTTCAGGTAAAAGTGACACCGTTTTTTAAATATTTACATTTTTTGAATTTAAAAAAAAATCGTGCCTTTCCATGTATTTCCTTTAACTGCATCTACAAACCAGGCTATACTTAGTAAATTTTTTATGTAAAATACTTCCAGATAGTTGCTTCTCCATATCCAAATGCAATGTAGTTAAAATATATTAAGGAACCATAATAAAATTAGGACTATTTTGGGATTTTTAGCTTGTTGATATTTTCTTCCACAACTTTGACTATCTCTGGTGAAAAAAAATGTACTGAGCTATAACTTTACATTACATAAAAAATTTCTCATTTAATAAAGATTTCAGGAAGGTGGCACTCTTACTGTTTCGAATAGAAAAAAAGTTATAGCCGATTTTGTGGGCAAAGGACTGAGACACGCTAGAATGTATTTAATAGATTTAAATTTAAGTTGCTGTTATTACCGACCAATGACATGCTAAATAGTACATAGGTACATTATTACCTGCTCCTGGCATTATTTTATGTTACTCACCGGAATTAGTGAAAGAGGATTTTGTGAAATTGGACCCTTCGAACATTGTGTTATTAATACTATGACAGCGAACACGCAGTATGAATTTGCGGATATTCACCTAATTTATGGTGAAGCTTGGTGTAATGCCAGAGCTGCTCAAAGACTCTATGCAGAGCGATACCCCAATCGTCGGCATCCGGGTCATGAAGTATTCGCCCGGACCCATAGAGAAATATATGAAGGTAAGTGATTTTTACACCTCCCTTGTTTGCTTGCTTATTAACTATCATTTTTTCACTTTTTTAAGGTCGCATACCTGGAAAGCGTGGCGGCGAAACAGGACGTCCTGCAACGGTAGATGTTGAAGTTCTGTGAGAATGATGGAAAGACGGACGGGAATACCAAAAACTACAGTTTACAAAGTTTTAAAAGACCATCGATTTCATCCCAACCATATTCAACGTGTTCAGGTTCTACAAGAAAGAGATTACTCGTCGAGGGTTAGATTTTGCCGTGAAATGTTGCGAATGCATGAATCAGACCCCAATTTTTTTAATAAAATAATTTGGAGCGATGAATCATCATGCAAACGTGATGGTTATTTTAATTTTCATAACCTTCACAGTTGGCAGATAGACAATCCTCACGAAATGAGAGAAGATCGTTCGAAGTACCGGTACAAAATAAATTTATGGAGCGGTACTTTTAATTGTCAGATATTGGGACCTGTGGAACTGCCGCCAACGCTCAACCCTCACAGTTATTTAGAGTTCCTTCAGGAACGGCTTCCAACTCTTTTAGAAGATGTACCCTTAAACTTGCGGCGAAGACTATGGCAGCAAAGTGACGGGTGCCCTGCTCACTACGGGCTCATTTAGACGAAACTTATCCTCGCCGATGGATTGGAAAATACGGGCCAATCACGTGGCCCGCTCGATCGCCAGACCTGAATCCATTAGATTTTTTCTACTGGGGCTGTCTTAAGGACAAAATTTATTCAAAAACAATTCAAAACGAAGAGCATTTGCGGGAACAAATAAATGGAGCTGCTGCTGAGATAGCCCAATTTAGTTTAAGATCTCTAAAAGCATCTTTTCTTAAAAGGTGCCTATTAGAGTAGAAAGTCGCCAATTTGAGCATATTTTATCAATAAATGAATAAATTTTTCTTCAAACACCTCATGTATATGTCGCAGGATGTCGTTCCATTGTAGCAAATTCTGGTAGTTTGACGCGCACTCTTTCTTTTCCTTTTCAAAATTCCCAAAATTTTTCATTCATCAAATATTTTTCACCATTTTTATTTCAACACCTATTATTCACCCGTTTGAAAATTCTTAAACAAGTAGAACTTGATACAGTGCGCGCCACTCTACCCAAGCATCTAACTGATGCTCTAAATTTATTACAGGATCCGACACGGCCATTCTGACAAGTCACACGTCCACGTGTGATACCTTTCAATAACTTCCACTCGGCCACTTCTGATTAAAATTTTAACATTAAACAATTTTATTTAAAAGAAGGGGGAAAAATAGATTTACAATTTGAATCATAACAAAAACTTATGTTAAGTCAAATGCAATAAAAACTTCATTAATTAACAATTAAAACTAATTCACTTGACCAGTAAAATTAGCAAAGTGTTTCTGCCACTTACATCCAGCAACATAAACTCTGATTCCATCTAAAACTATATTAACATCTTCCATCCACTGATCATATTCCAACTTCCACCACTTCCATCCAGTGGTTTTTCTAAATTGTATCTCATACTTCATCACTTCAACTTCATACTCCGTTCCAAGTTCGAAGATATTTTCAAACTTATTTACAAATCTGTGATATCTTCCTTATCCCCAAAATCTTCAACATCTACAAAATCAGCACCATTAGGCATTTTCCGCAAACGATCATGAGCATACTTATAAATACGATTAGAGTGCGTAGCAGACAGCATATATCTATCCCCATCTAAATTTTCAATTACTTTAAAAGGTCCTCTATATTTGGGATCCAGTTTCGTCTGATTGCGTTCCTCATTTTGCAGTAAAACAAAATCACCCACAACAAATTTATTTACACTAGCTTTATTTTCATAGCTAGCTAGCTGTTTTTTTCATAGTTCGCACTCCGATCAATATTTTCCACAGCATTTTGTCTAAATTCATCAATCTCAGTTTTTGATTCTAGTTCTTCTAACCACATAAGATCAAGTGGCCTTGCAACCTTCCCTATCAATAATTTGAGTGGACTATATTTTGTAATTCGATTAATCGTACAATTTAAAGCCAATTGAACCTCACCGAGAGCATTTTTCCACGATCGTTCTTTATTCGTCTCTACAGCAGTGTCCGCCAAAAAGAGTAAAGTCTTAAAATGAGAATGTATTAGTTATGAAATAAAAAATGAGAATGTGTTGGTGGTAAGGCACGGAAAAAAAATTCTGTGTTGTATTACTTATTATAAAAACTTTGGTATATTTTTTTGCAGTTTTTTCATTGTGCGTTTTTTTTAGATCTAAGCAACATAGAAACATATAATGAAAGTTAACGGCCCTGAGAAAGGAAAAAGTTGGTAAAATTTTGTATGTATTGTACAAAATTATTATTATTTTTTTTATAATTTAAGTGTGGATTTCTGAGCAAAAAAGATAACGTGCTTCGAGCGCTCTGAATATTAAAAGAAAATTTCGTTGATTTCAAGTAGAAACAAAATGAAAATATATATATCTAATATAAATTAATTTTAAAATTAGGTAGAACTTGACATTTAAGAACAGTTTAAAATAACGACTAAACCAAAAGATGAATAACAAAACATATTGTATGTTTTAATTGAGGACTAGTCTGGTATTAAAAAAAATACATAATTCACAAAGTTCTTTTAATACGAAGAAAACGCACGACTTGGTACCATATACATACCTATTTCTAGGGGTGTATGTACGAAAAATTGTATTATAAAATTTTTGAATGAATATTCATTCATTCTGCTCAGTGTACCTACTTTATTCGACAATAATGCGTGATCAACCTGCTTCGCCTATTGTTTGCATGCAACTAAATAAAATTTGTTGCTCCCAAGAATGATAGAATACAAGATTGCGCCGATCAGAGAGGATTTTTGAGAATAACTTTTGTGTGACGTCACACTGGTGCAATTGCGAGAGAGAAATGCCAAAACGTGAGCAAGAATGGAAGAAGAAGAAAAAATGTTGCAAGGAAAACGTAAACAAGTTGCACCAGTGTGACGTCATGCAAACAACGATTCTGTCAAATTCGTTAAGAGAGGAATAGCGGTCCGAGATCGGCGCAACCTTTGTATTCTCTCAATCGTGTGTTGCTCCGCTACTCTTTCTGTTGACGTTCGGATTGTGTACGTGTAAGAAGCCGATTGTGTACATGTGAAAGGCCGAATATAGTTCGTTTCCCAGGGAAGTGTTTGGCGGGCACTGCTCTACAGCAGTAAGTATGTTTTTTAGAGTACTCATTACTCGTTCTACCTGACCATTTGCACGAGAACTACCAGTAGCTACAAGATGCAATTCAATACAATAAGAGTCACAAAAGGTACGAAATTCAGAACTAGCAAAACATCTGCCCTGATCAGCAATGATACGTTTGGGTGCACCAAAAAGAGAAACACAAAATTTGAGAGCTTGAATGCTACTGGCTGAATCAATATGCAAAGTGTGGCGTAAAATTACAAATTTTGTGAAGGCATCAACTATAACAAAAACATATTCTTTCTTATCACTTTTACGATTTATTACAGACCACCGTAGAGCTCGAGGAAGAATTGGCAAACATTTTGTTCTACCATTACGTTGTATAGTACGATATAATACACCTGACCGCATCTCATAAGTCTTTGACAAATTATCACACAACTTATTTTCTTTAAAATCAGAAACCACCTTCTGAATCTCCAAATCACGTTATTGCTCAGCTATCAACCAATTCGCCGTTAAATCTGCAAAATTTACTTCTCTTCGCTCAACTTTGTCAAAACTCTGAGTTTTAGCTATGAGTTGTGGATTTCTCGAAAGAAAATCTACATGGCCCATACGATCACCACTTCTATGAATAATATCAAAATCATAAGCTTGCAAAAACGCCCACCATCTGTGTACTCTAGGAGTTAAATCAAGCTTCGTACGTGCTGATTTCAAAGAACTGCAGTCAGTAACAACAAGGAATTTGCGACCATATAGAAAATGCCTAAAATGTTTAACAGCATTAACAACTGCCAGAGTGTCTAATTCATAAGAATGATACTTAGCATCTGCAGATGTGGTGCATTTACTAAATACGCAACAACATAAAGGTGCTTATCATTCCGCTGCATTAAAATTGCTCCATATCCTAAAGAACTTGCATCGGTATGCAACTCAGTTGGAAAATTTGGATCAAAAATTGTTAAAACTGGTGAATCAGTCAATACTCCTATGATTTGTTTCCTAATAATCTCGTGTGATGGCTTCCAAATAATACTACCTTTACTGAAGCTTGTTAACGCATATAATGGTGACATAATTTGAGAAAACTTAGGCACAAATTGTCTAAAATATGATGCCAATCCAATAATGTGACGCAACTGAGTAACAGTTTTCGGTGGAGGCAAAGATACCAATGCTTCAATTTTTCTAGGACTAGGTTTAATTTTACCTGCACTTACTTCATAGCCAAGATATTCTACTTTTCGCTTCATGAAAGAGCACTTTTTAGCATTAAGCGAAAATCCCGACGCTGTAAGTACCATACCATATCTATTCTTTCCAAACTCTTCCTAACGTCTTCTGTACCCAGCACCAGTATATCATCCATGTAAACGACTACATAAGAATGAACTAGTTCTCCTAAAACCTTCATAACAGCACGCTGAAACACAGCTGGAGCATTTCGCAATCCAAATGGCATGGCAAGATACTCGTAATGAACTTCTGGTGTCACAAAAGCTGTCTTTTCAATCGAATCAGAACCAACCGGTATTTGATGATAACCACTAGCCATGTCCAACGTAGTGAAATAACAACTTCCATGTAGTCTGTTGATTTGATCCGATATTAGTGGTAAAGGGAATCCATCAGGAATTGTGTTATCACTCAACTGACGATAATCAACACACATTCTATAGGAACCATCCTTCTTTTTAACAAGTAAAATTGGACTAGCAAAAGGAGAACAGCTAGGTCGTATTACACCCGCGTTCAATAGTTCATTTATCTTTCTGCGAACGATATTACGCTCTTCAAAACTTAACCG
The DNA here is from genome assembly GCF_013731165.1 of Rhagoletis pomonella. Lineage (NCBI taxonomy): Eukaryota > Metazoa > Arthropoda > Insecta > Diptera > Tephritidae > Rhagoletis > Rhagoletis pomonella. The sequence continues at coordinate 112 of NW_023459122.1, read as the reverse complement.
ATAGGGACGTCTATTAACTGTTTTGTTAGGGTCCTTAAGACGTATTTACATAGGAGCCACAACAGTAGACCTACAAGGAGTACCTTCAGTAAAACTTGTTTTATAATTATTT